>NC_051160.1:180614607-180754606 GCF_013339745.2 Dermacentor silvarum | reverse complement strand
CGACGGTTTACTTCAGCGTCACTACTACGTGACATCTGGTGGAGGTGCTTTTGTGTCCATGCAGCGGACGCCGCCGAAAAACCGTGATCCAAGCCCGAACACCGAAGAGAGTAGCAACGTCGTCCCGGAGCATCGAGCTAGCCTCAGGCTACAAAACCAACCCCCGAAGTACGGAGTTCTTCCCGAGAAGACCAGGAAGTGCACGGCCACGACGACCGCATCAACCATGACAGCCTCAGTGCTGCCTACACCGATCGTGTTACAGCACCCCCGGGAGCCACCGACGTTCCGCGGATCAGCATTTGAGGATCCGGAAAGCTGGCTGAAGACATATGAAAGGGTCGCTATATTTAACAACTGGAACAGCGACGACAAGCTGCGCCACGTCTTCTTCTCATTGGAAGATGCTGCCAGGACGTGGTTCGAGAATCGGGAGTCAACCTTGACAACATGGGACCTGTTCCGCCACGGCTTCCTGCAGACCTTTACAAGCGTTGTGCGCAAGGAAAGGGCCGAAGTTCTCCTAGAAGCCCGGGTACAGCTGCCCAACGAGAACATCATGATTTTCGCGGAGGAGATGACTCGCCTGTTCAAGCACGCCGACCCCGACATGCCAGAAGAGAAAAAAGTTCGCTTCTTGATGAGGGGTATCAAGCAAGAGCTCTTCGCGGGATTGATACGCAACCCGCCCAAGACTGTTGCTGAATTTATTTCCAAGGCCACAACCATTGAGAAGACGCTCGACATGCGGACAAGGCAATATTGTAACGGTATTTGTAACCGCCGAATATATTGTAACCGCCGAACGCTGGCCGCCAACAACATCTACGTTCAAGCACTTGGCAGCGACGACCTGCGCGAGACCATCAGAGCGGTCGTTCGCGAGGAACTGCAGAAGTTCTTCCCCAAGTCGCAGCCTCAAGTGGCATCTATTCTATTCTATTTTTTTTATTCACGTTGCCTCACAGCCTCCAGCATCGGAGCATGATGTGAGGGGGGGGGGGGGGGAGATTACATAGATAGGGGTAATGTCAGGAGCATAAGTAACATGAGCATGCAAAACAATGTTTATTGACTGTCAGTACCCATCACTGGAAAGTAAACACAACATTATACAATATTTAGAAAAAAATTGCCATTACTTCGGCCCTAAATCTAGTTGGATCACGGATCTTCACGATGTGCTCAGGAAGACCATTCCAGTGAATGAGGCAAAGCCGATGAATTAAATGCAACGGTTCTACCAGAAATGCGTTGGAAGCCTAGAGGGTTGTTTAAACGACGTGAGGTGCGGTAAGGTTGTGCAAGAGGCAGCGTTGAATGATTGACGCTATAGACTATCTTGTGGAATAGACAGATTAGGGCGATTATTCTCCTTGATTGCAATGTAGAAAGGGAGAGCGATGATTTAATGCTTGTTACGGTTGTAGTTCCTGGAAATGAAACGTGCAGCGCGATTTTGAACCAATTCGAGGGAATTAATTAAATAAGCCTGATGAGGTGACCAAATGGGTGATGCGTATTCGAGTTGCGGACGAACAAATGTTTGATAGGCGAGCTTTCGGGTAGTGGCAGGAGTTCCATGGAGATTACGTTTTAGATATCCTAATGTGCGCGATGCTTTGGCTGTTACTTTCTGTATGTGGGTGGACCAGCAGAGGTTACTCGTGAAATGAACGCCTAGGTATTTATATGAAAGCGTGCGGGACACTAAAGTATTATTCAGTAAGTAATTGGAAGAAGAGACTGATTTTTTCCGGCTGAATGTCATGAGCTTGCATTTTTCGGTAATAAGTGACATTAGCCATGATGTGCACCAAGCGGTAATGTGATCGAGGTTACATTGAAGTGCTAGGTGATCTGAAGATGAAAGAATTTTGCGATAAATGATGCAGTCATCTGCGAACAAACGAATGGTTGATGTAATGTTAGATGGCAAGTCATTATAGTAAATGAGGAACAGCAACGGGCCCAGGACGCTACCTTGAGGTACACCAGATAGTATATCGCTAAATGGAGATGAGTGATCGTTAACAACTGTGAATTGTTTGCGAGATGACAGGAAATTCCTTATCCACGAGGTTGTTGATGAGTCTAAGTTAAGGGAAGTGATTTTAGCTATTAAACGTGAATGCGCGACACGGTCAAATGCTTTTGAGAAGTCTAAGAATATGCAGTCTGTTTGAAAGTTCTCGTCCATATTGTGTAGCAGTTCGTTAGTAAATTATAGCAGCTGAGTGTCACACGAGAAGCCTTTCCTGAACCCATGCTGGTTAGTAAAAAAGAAATTATTACTGTCTAGATGCTGCGCAACGCCTGCTACGATTATGTGTTCGAGGATCTTGCATGAAACTGACGTCAATGAAATGGGGCGATAATTACGCGCGTTTGTTTTATCACCTGATTTGAAAATGGGGATAATCTTGCCAATTTTCTAGTCGTTTGGAATTTCTCCGGTTGTTAGGGACTCACGAAAGATATAACAGAGAATATTGCTTGAATGTATGACAGTGTTTTTGAGTATTTTTGTACTAATATCATCAACACCGGCGGAGGTTGATATCTTGAGATTATTTATCAATGATGCAATGCCGGTGACACTAATTTCTATGGGGCTCATGTATTGGTAGTCTACATCTTCTAATGGTGGAATAGTGGAATGGTCTTCCTGCGTGAACACTGAAGCAAAATAGTTATTGAATACAGTAGGACATTCTTCTTGGTTAATTGGAGCACCAGTGTCATTTAACAAGGAAATAAGAGCCGGAGTGTTAGCGGGCGATATCGTTTTCCAGAATTTTTTGGGGTTGTGCGTCATAAGCGATTGAAGGTCGTGGGAATAATATTTAAACTTGGCTTTACGGATGGCACTGCAATATTCTTTATCGGCGATTGTATGTTTCTGCCATGAAGCCGGTATGCCCAGGCACTCAGCTGCTTTGAACAGTCGCTTTTTCTTGTTTTTTAGTGCACGCAACATCCGATTAAACCATGGTTTAGACGCATTCATGCGAAAGGAGCGTAATGGTATATGAGAGTGGATTAATTCCAGTAAACTGTGTTTGAACAAAAGCCAGTTGTCATTGACCGAACGCTGAAAAAAACGTCGGAAGGTATGTGTCACAAAAATTTTGCAAGCCAAGATTAATAGCATTGTAGTCAGCACGGTTATAATCAAAAATACGTTCAAGTGTTAGTGCACGTGTGCATGAAGAAATGGAAATCGCCTACATCGTCAAAGAGGAAGTTCAACGCTCATTTGGAGTTACCGATGTGCAGCCGCAATCGCCGCAGCCCCAGCCGGAAGCGATGACCTACGCCGCCGTCGCCCGTCGTCAAGGCCCCCCTCCGCGCTCGCGCCAGGGCCCCGTAACGCCGCAGTTCCGTCGTCCACCGCCGCCGCCACCAGCACGCCCGCCCGTCGCCCAGCGTAGCTACCCAAGAAAGACGGACATTTGGCGCGCCCCCGACCACCGCCCACTCTGCTATCACTGCGGGGAAGCTGGTCATGTCTACCGCCGATGCCCATACCACGAGATGGGCCTACGAGGGTTCGCCGTCAACGCGCCACGTCCACAGCTTGGGGAGCGGCCACGTGACATCGCCGACTACCTCGACGGAGCCCAGTGGCAACCACGACGACCCTCACGCTCGCCGTCACCAGGACGTTACCTGTCGCCGCAGCGCCTACCATACACTGGCCCGACCCCGGGCCGGTCCGTGAGCCCCTATCCGGGAAACTAAAGGCAGCAACCGATGGAGGTGCGGTTGCTGTACGACGCAATTCCGAAGATCCTCCGCCGCCGACGAAGAAAATTCGCGAATCATCACGACGAATTATCAGTACGCCGCCTGGCAAGAGCCTTGACGACAACACTTCGCCGCCGAAAGAAGACCTGCCGACGCGACGTAGCAGCAGCAGAGCAAGCCGACGCAGCCGTGATACCACGCCACGAATTAACCGCAACGCCAGACGCCGGTCTACCGATCTAGACGTGCTCATCGATGGTCATAAGGTCACCGCTCTCGTCGACACTGGAGCCGACTATTCCGTCGTCAGCGGCCAGTTCGCCGCCAAGTTGAAGAAGGTGAAAACACCCTGGCAAGGACCCGATATCCGGACAGCGGGAGGCCACCTAATAACGCCGACTGGAATCTGCACAGCGCCAGTCACGGTAAACAACCGCACTTACCCGGCGAGCTTCGTAATCCTGCAGCACTGCTCCAGGGATGTCATCCTAGGCATGGACTTTCTAAATCAACACGGTGCAGTCATCGACTTAAGGTCCAAGTCGATAACGCTTTCAACGCACAACGCGATACCACCGGATACAAGCATAAGTTACCATGCCTTGAATGTGCTTGAAGAACAAGTCACCGTTCCGCCTCGTTCCAGCGTAATTATTTCCGTCGGTACCGAAGTGCCCGCAGACATGGAAGGCGTCATCGAGGGCGGTCATCACTTACTGCTCGACCATGAAATTTGTGTCGCTAGAGGCATAGCTGAGCCACGTGCAGGGAAACCAAGCTCACGAACTTCAGCCCCGAATACAAGCACATTAACAAAGGCACCACGGTCGCCTACATCGACGAAATAGTACAAGCCAGCAGTGCTTTCGCCTTTGCGGATTCCAGTGCACCTGCAACGATGACTATAGTATCTGAAACAACTTTCGACGTCAACCAGAACCTTCGCAGGCATAAGAAAGAACAGCTAAAAGATCTGCTCCTGCAATACAAGGACTGCTTCTCGTCGTCGTCAAAAGTTCGACAAACCCCTGTCGCCAAGCACCGCATTATAACCGACGAATATGTCCGCCCAATCCGTCAGAGCCCGTACCGAGTTTCGGCGCGCGAACGCGAGGCCATAAGGCAACAAGTCGACGAAATGCTATTCGACGATATCATCCAGCCGTCCAAGAGTCCGTGGGCGTCCGCCGTGGTGTTATTGAAAAAGAAGGATGGAACCCTACGTTTCTGCGTCGATTATCGTCGCCTCAACAAAATCACGAAGAAGGACGTATACCCCCTCCCACGGATTGACGACGCCTTGGATCGACTCTACAACGCAAAGTATTTTTCGTCGATGGACCTCAAAACCGGATACTGGCAAATCGAAGTCGACGAGAGGGACCGGGAGAAGACTGCGTTTATAACACCAGACGGACTGTTCGAGTTCAAGGTCATGCCGTTTGGTCTTTGCTCGGCACCTGCGACTTTCCAACGCGTCATGGATACAGTACTGGCAGGCTTGAAGTGGCAGACTTGCCTCGGTCTATTTGGACGACGTCGTTGTGTTTGCCTCAAGCTTCGAAGAACACCTGCGGCGCCTTGAAACAGTTCTTCAAGCAATCAAAACCTCCGGACTCACGTTAAAGCCAGAAATGTGCCGCTTCGCATATGAGGAGCTCTTCTTTTTGGGCCACGTCATCAACAAGTCTGGAGTGCACCCCGACCCTCAGAAACCTGCGGCCATCTCCAACTTTCCTCCGCCCGCTGACAAGAAAGCAGTGCGTAGATTTCATGGACTGTGCGCCTATTACAGGCGCTTCGTCAAGAATTTTTCACGGATCGCTGAGCCACTTACGTGTCTCACGAAGGCCGACGTCGAGTTAAAGTGGGAGACTCCGCAAGTCGAAGCATTTGAAGAACTCAAGCGACGCCTGCAATCGCCGCCAATACTTGCGCATTTCGACGAAAACGCCGATACCGAAGTCCACACCGACGCAAGCAGCGTAGGACTCGGCGCCGTGCTTGTGCAGAGGACTGACGGACTAGAAAGGGTTGTAAGTTACGCTAGCCGGTCGCTATCGAAGGCGGAAGCAAATTATTCCACAACAGAAAAGGAGTGCCTCGCCATCATCTGCGCTACATCAAAGTTTCGCCCCTACCTCTATGGCAGGCCCTTTAAAGTTGTGAGTGACCACGACGCCTTGTGTTGGCTAGCTAACTTGAAGGATACTTCAGGTCGCCTCGCACGATGGAGTCTGAGACTTCAAGCATTCGACATCACCGTCGTTTACAAGTCCGGGCGAAAGCACTCTGACGCCGACTGCTTGTCTCGCGCCCCCATCGAACCGCCGCCACAAGACGACCAGGGTGACGACACTTTCTTGGGACCCATCAGTGCCGACGAATTCGCCGAACAACAGCGAGCCGACCCGGAACTAAGGAGCCTTGTAGACTACCTGGAAGGCAAGACCGTCATTGTGCGGAAGGTGTTCAGGCGAGGATTGGCGTCGTTTTTCTTGCAAAACGACATTCTCGTAAAGAAGAATTTCTCGCCACTCCGAGCCAACTACCTCCTCGTGGTACCCTCAGCATTGCATCCAGAGGTTCTGCAAGCTCTCCATGACGACCCAACGGCTGGACACCTTGGTTTTTCCCGCACGCTCGCGAAGATACAAGAAAAATACTACTGGCCTCGCCTCTCTACCGACGTCGCCCATTACGTAAGGACATGCCGAGACTGTCAGCGACAGAAAACACCGCCGACAAGGCCAGCCGGACTTCTACAGCCGATAAAGCCACCTCGCCAACCGTTCCAGCAGATCGGGATGGACTTACTGGGGCCTTTTGCGACGTCGACGTCCGGGAATAAATGGATCGTCGTAGCTACGGACTACCTCACCCGCTACGCCGAAACAAAAGCCTTGCCCGAAGGCAGTGCTGCCGAGGTAGCCCGATTCTTCGTTGAGAACATCCTCCTGCGTCACGGTGCCCCAGAAGTCCTCATCACCGACAGAGGCACGGCCTTTACGGCAGAACTAACTCAAGCCATCCTGCGATACAGCCAGACAAGCCATCGCCGGACCACCACCTACCACCCGCAGACGAGTGGCCTCACCGAGCGCCTAAATAAGACCATCGCCGACATGCTGGCAATGTACGTCGACGTCGAACACAAGACGTGGGATGCCATCCTTCCGTACGTGACCTTCGCATACAACACGGCCGTGCAAGATACGACGCACATGGCGCCGTTCAACTTGGTCTACGGAAGGAACCCGGCAACGACGCTTGACGCCATGCTACCGGACGTCACCGACGAAGAAAATCTCGAAGTTGCCACTTACTTGCTGCGTGCCGAAGAAGGTCGACAGCTCGCCCGCCTGCGCATCAAGAACCAACAGAGAACCGACAACTGACACTACAATCTTCAACGACGCTACGTCGAGTACCAGCCCGGAGACCGTGTTTGGGTCTGGACTCCGATACGCCGACGAGGACTTAGCGAGAAACTCTTACGTCGCTATTTCGGACCATATAAGATCGTCCGACGTATTGGCGCACTGGACTATGAGGTCGCGCCAGACGGTATTTCGCAATCACAGCGTCGCCGCGCACGACCTGAAGTCATCCACGTGGTGCGTCTTAAGCATTTCTACGCACGCTGACGAACTTGGGTCCTTTGTTGCTTTGTTATTTTTGTCCCTTTTTGTACGCGTGGTTTTGTTTTCGCTTTCGTGTTTGTAGCATCGGGACGATGCTTTTTATGTGAGGGGTGGCGAGGGCCTGCTGCTGGCCGAAACGTAATTAAGGCTCGAGAACCATTAATAACGCACTTTATTAGAAGGCATGGCGCCTCGAAGAACGCGACTAGACGCGACGAAAGTCAACGCGCGCACTCCACTCTCGCGCACACTTCTCACACTAGGCTCGGCCGGCTTGGCTTCAGGGCTGGCTGTGTGCTGAGGCTGGTAGGTGGCGCTACTAGTCAGACCGCTTACATCCGGCCCCTCTTTGTTTGACCAAGTCCCTTTGGTCTAGGAAAAGGCACTGCTTGATGTCTTCACAGCGAGAATAGTCGAAGCACTCGGGTGGACGTCCTGGGAGTGGCGATCGCTGTAGGTCTGCTGAGCTGTGGTGGGTCATGAAAGAAGTTTTTGCTTGATCTTCTTAACGCATACGAACAGTCATCTTATTTAGGGGCACATAGTTGGCACAAAGGCACTTCTTACTGCCTCTGCTAACAACTACTGCGGGGAATGCCCAAGGTCCTAAGGCTGGAAGAATAATGCCTTGGCGAAGGGGTGTGCTTGTCTGGGCCTCAAGAAAACGACGGTCTGCAGCTGAGTACCGGTAGGGAGATCGACTGTATGGCACGGCGTCAGGCGGCACGGCGTCAGTTGAGTGGACACGGCAGCATCGCCGTGACAATGTCGCCTGACGTGCCTCTGTTCATGCAGGTTTTCTGCGCATGCCTAAGCTTCATCACTGGGGGTGCAGCAAAATCTTTCGACCCTGGACGCCCTAAGCTTCGCTACGATACCGGCCTACCACGTCACTTCTGTGTGGGCGGTGTTTCAGGCCAGTTCGCTGAGGGCACCAGCACCCTGGAGCATCGACACGTGGATGGCCTTTTTCACTTTCCATCTGGGGGCACGATGACGTCACGACGCATGCTCACAAGGGATCATCTGCATGCTATAAATGCATGTCCATCGCCTACCGGCTTCAGTGGACACGGCAGCATCGCCGTGACAATGTCGCCTGACGTGCCTCTGTTCATGCAGGTTGGTGACCATAAAAATGGCTTCCATAGTAATGTTCTTGGTCTTATAGTGCTGCCGTGTCCACGAGTTGTCTTTGACTGTATATGTGAGTGTTTTTCCATTGCGGGCTTGTTGTTGGGTCTCTCTGGGGATGTAGAGAAGAATCCAGGACCAATAACGGAAGATTTGTGCAGGGAATTGCTCCAAAATCAGAAAGAAATTTTGTCTAAACTTACTGCGGTTCAGGAAAAGCAAGACTCGTTTGAAACACGATTCCTAGAAATGCAGAACCGGCTTCTCGTTATTGAAACTAAGGTTCAAAGCTTAGACGAGACTCGGAACAGACTTGCAACTCTTGAAGAAACTGTGGCCGGCCGCAGTCTCGAAACGTCTAGTCTGGTCAAACAGGTGGATGACTTGGATAATCGTTCACGACGAAATAACCTTATCATTAGAGGAGTAGCAGAAGAGGAAAATGAAAAGGAAGAAACAGTCGTAAGAAAAGTAAAAGACGATATCTTTAACGCTACTCTGAAAGTGAATGTGAATTCTATTGATAGAATTCACAGATTAGGTAAGAAACTTTCTGGTAGAACTCGTCCTGTCATCTTGAGGGTGGCAGACTATAGAGATAAAATAAAAGTTCTGCAGAATTGCTCGAAACTGAAGGATACTGATTACAGTATCAGCGAGGATTTCTCTAAAAGAGTACAGGGAATACGAAAAAAGCTATGGGACTCGGCAGGTGATGAAAGGAAGGCAGGAAAAAAAGGTAAAGCTTGTTTTTGATAAATTGAGGGTAAACAACACGCTGTACAGCTGGAATGAAGAGCGTGAGGAAAGGTGCAAACTGGGAAGTCATTCAGGAACAAGAGATAATTGACATATACCGGGTCGACATGTTGGCTTCAAAATAATTAATGTAAACGCGAGAAGCGTACTAAACAAAACACACTCGCTTGAAGCTTTAGTTATCGATCATGAACCTGATATTGCCGTAATTACGGAAACTTGGTTACATAAAAACATACCTGATAGCGAAATCACCCCACCTGGTTACACGTTGGTTAGAAGGGATCGAGATGGGAGAGGTGGAGGCGTGGCTCTTCTCGTCAAGCGAAACATCGTTTTCTCCCCTTTAGAAGTACCGGGTGATGTTGAAGCAGTGTGGATTAAAACTAAACTGAACAATCGAACTGTATTCGTCGGAGGGGTATACAGAGCTCCGAACTCTCCTGAAGAACATATCTTGCAACTTAGACAATTCGTGGAAGCGTACATGAAAGAACAAGACAGCATACTATTACTAGGTGATTTTAATCTTCCAGCTATTGATTGGGATTCATATGTAGCCGGAGACACAGATGTCACTTCTTCTGAGGTATTTTTGGATTTAGCATTTTCATACAATTTAACTCAGATAGTTAAGGAATTTACTAGGGTGTGTGCAACAAGCTCTTCTGTACTTGATCTTATTTTAATTTCCAATGTTTTGACAACGTATGTGAATGATTGTCTTGTTGAAGAAGGTTTATCCGACCATAAAATGGTTATTCTGTCCTTGAACATGTCCTCGTACCCCATGCAACAGGAATCAAGCATCCATTACCTAAACTTTCAAGCTGCTGATGATGTTAGTATTTTGGATTATCTTGAAAGATCGTTTGATAACTTCATGTCTATTTATGAATCAAATGGTGGTACTGACGATCTGTGGGACTTTTTTTCCAAGATTACGATGCATTGTATTACGCGATTTATTCCTAAGAGCTTTAAAAAGTGCAAAAGAAAGAACCCGTGGATTACAAGGGAAATACTTCATGTCAAACGGAGGATGAAAAGGAAAAGGAAAGCTTGTTCACGAGATCCAAGTGTACACAACAAGACTTCACTTTATAACATGAAGCTTAACTTAAATCGTCTAGTCAAGGAAAGCAAGGAGAGATTCTTTAATGTTACACTGAAAAACTTCCTTCAGGAAGCACCTAGTAAATTTTGGAGATACGTAAACCCTACAAAGAAACAACATAAAGCAGATGATGAAAGAACTACCCAGGAACGTATAGAGCATTTCAATTCCTTCTTTTCCTCCGTTTTCACCAAAGATGATGCTACACTTCCATCCTTTACTGACACTTCCGATCGCCCTCCAGCGTCCGACCTTCTTATCAACGAGGAAGGAGTGCTGAACCTTCTTCTGCGCATAAATACAAAGAAATCCCCTGGCCCCGACAGCATACCGAATGAGTTCCTATATAGATATGCTCAGTGGGTCGTTAAATATCTCACCATAATCTTTCAATCATCACTTACCCAGGGAACAGTTCCTATGGCCTGGAAACAAGCTAAATTAATTCCTGTCCACAAAAGTGGGAGCACATCAGGCGTAGGTAACTACCGGCCCATCTCTCTTACGAGCACCTGCTCCAAACTACTTGAACATATAATCAGTAAACATCTCTCAAATTATTTGGAAACTAACAATTTACTAGCACCAGTGCAACATGGTTTTCGTAAAGGGTTGTCTACAATAACTCAACTCGTTCAGACAGTCCACGATCTTTCTCTAACGATAAATAGCCGAGGACAGACTGAACAAATTTTTTTAGACTTCGCCAAAGCGTTTGACAAAGTCTCGCATCCTAAACTCTTGCTAAAAATAAATGAAATATTTAGAAATCCAAACATCACTAAGTGGTTTAGATCCTACCTCCACTCTCGTGAGCAGTATGTCGAAATAAATAAAATTAAATCCACGTCCAAAGCAGTTTTGTCTGGAGTACCTCAAGGCAGTGTTTTGGGGCCTCTTTTATTTCTTATCTTTATTAATGATTTGCCTACTGATATAACCGTCCCGCTAAGATTGTTTGCAGACGACTGCGTAATATATAAAAGGATTGAATCTTTAAATGACCAGTTAGACCTCAACACCAATTTAAATAAAATTCTACAATGGTGTAATGAATGGCAAATGTCACTGAACCCAGTAAAATCAGTTTGTATGACTATAACGCGGAAAAAGACGCCCCTGATGCATAAATACAGTATCGGTCCCCATGAACTAACAAGAGTAACAGAATATAAATATTTAGGATTAATATTTACTTCAGACTTGAGGTGGAACATTCACATCAATGAAGTTTGTAGAAGGGCAAATAAAGTTCTTTGGGGCCTCAGGCGAAGATTGTATAGCGCAACTCCTGAAGTGAAAAACCTGGCGTATAAGATATTAATACGGCCAATCATTGAATATGCTAGAATAGTATGGGACCCACACACTGCTACTAACCGTCATAAATTGGAAAGAGTTCAACGACTGGCTTCTAGATTTATATTTAATAAATATCAGCGCATGCACTCTCCTACTGAACTATGCAGTCGTGCAAACCTTTCCGCGTTAGATTTAAGGACGAAGTTTGACCGATTAAAATTTTTGTTTTTAATTATTCATAACCAGGTTAAAATAAATTTATCTGAATACTGCATAATTTCACCGGATCAACGCTTCAGACACAGGCACAGCTTATACATACAGCCGCCAGTTACACGAAATGATACATTCAAGTACAGCTTTTTTCCCAGGGTGATTAAGGAATGGAATGAATTACCAAATTCAGTTGTCACATCTGCCTCCGTCAGTGATTTAAGTGCTGGTTTAGAGAATGTCATCTTCTCTGGTATGAATGCGTCTTAGCATGTATTTTTGTTTCTGGTGCGCATAAAACAATGTATTTTGTCATTGTTCACTGCATGTCACTTTTTGTAGATATTGCCATTATACTGCCTTGTATATTTTTGTTTTTGCTCGAGATGGAACAGAATTTTGTATCTTTTCTTCTATTTTTTTTCCACTCCTGTAAACGCCCTTAATTGGGTTGACAGTATAAATAAACAACAACAACAACAACAACAAGAAGGTCAATTGCATGTTCGACACCTTCGTACAAGCCCAAGTCATCCTCTCCATGAGCGAATACTTCAGCGTGTTTTGACAAAATGCTCGTAAGTTCCTGTTGTTGAGGCACTGGCAAGTGGCTACCTAGCTGCACAGCAGGCAGGGATGGGTCAATGTGAACCTCAATTGTCGAGGAAGCAGCTCGGTTGGACGTAGAAGAGAGGCTGTAGGTGCTTGAAACATCATTGTGGCAAGATAGTGCCAACCACGGGGCCTCGTCTGGTCCTGGTAGTGGCGACTGCTGTAGGCCTGCTGAGCTATGTGGTCCAGGTACACAGTGACCGAAAGATTATCTTGGATCATAACAGCATTCGCCATCCGTGGCAGCAGTCGGTCATGGCATGGCACACTTGTGGCTGTTGGAGAATGGCGGATTTCAGTTGGTAGGGGCGGCTGAAACACCAACTGTGCTTGGCTTGAGGAAAACCAGTCTTCACCCAATATAAGTGGCACAGCATTATTATTGAGGGCGGCTGCTTCGACCAACCCGGTGATACGTCCAACAGAAATCTTCAAACAGATGGCACCAGCTGGAGTAACTGATGTTCCTCCAACGACGACCAGAGGAGGTCTAGTCCAGGGCAGGAGGGGCAAGGAGCTGACCAGGCGACGTGAAACAAGTGTCACTTTAGATCCACTGTCTGGAAATGCATCTACTTGGCCAATCCCAGCAATTGTGGCGTCGACAAGAGCACACTGAACCAGAGATCCATCAAGGGTCTCGGAAGGGCTGCTGTGGAGAGCTGGCGAAAGATGTGTTGTAGATGTTGGAGCAGTAGATCTAGACGGGCACTTGGATGCGAGATGTCCCTTTTGACGGCAATGAAACCACACAGCTTCGGCCAAGTTCTGGCCAGGACGGTAGGCAGGAGCACCATGCTTAGCTGAGATAGTGAGGTATCTAGCCTCTCGTTGGTCTGGTGGTAGGGCTGAAATGCGCTGTGGCCGGCCGGGTTTGTCTGACACAGCCTGGGTGTTCGTGTACACTGTGCTACGTGGAGGTGCCTGTGGGCTTGGCGTTGGTAATTTGGCACTTGGATAGCCTGTGCGTGGGGCGCGAAGGGACGAATGGCTTAATGTTTGGTCAAGCTGAGTTACAATGTCCATATGCGCTGCGACTGTCTCTGGGCGCTGCGCTGCAATAGTAGTGGCCAGGTTCACGTCGGCGATGCCCTGAAGGGCGTACTCTATGCGCTGGGGATCGGTGAGGGTAGGAGGAGGAGGAGGAATAAACATTTTATTGAATTAGCAGACTGAGGTTCTTGCGGGTGAAGCCCCTATTCCAGGGCCCCACTGGCTCTAGCGGCTCGTTCGGCTTGGTCCAAGGTTGCCTGCTGGCTTCCCAGGTCCTGCCGGGCGAGTCGCGCCTCCCACGACCTTTCAAGTTCGTTCCTTGTGACGAGGGGTGAGTTCCCCTCTGCTGGTCTTTGTTTGCAATGCCAAGTGATATGTTTGAGTGTTGGTGTGTCGCCGCACCAAGGACAGCAGTCATCGTATTGGGATGGGTGTATTTTGCTGAGTGTGTGTATGTTGGGATATGTGTTCGTTTGTAGGCGTCTCCAGTCCCTGGATTGCCAGCGTGTGAGTTTAGGGTGGGGTGGCGCCATTGTCTGCCTTGCGCGTCTTTGGCTGTCGAGGATATCTCGCGGCAGCGTAGGTGTGAGGTATTCCTCCCGGGTCGATATGTCCGCGGCTCGGAAAATTAGTCCTCGAGCCAGGCGGTCCGCCCGTTCGTTTCCCTGTACACCTTCGTGAGCGGGGCACCATGTGATGATGTGGTCTTCTCGAAGGTTGTTTCCTAGTATGCCTAGGACGCTCCGAGGGAGGACGCCCCTCAGAAACAGTCGGCAAGCTTCTTGCGAATCCGTGAGAACGTGTGCTGATTGCCTCTTGCCCTCTGCCGCTCGTATGGCTAGTGCTATGGCCGCCGCTTCGGCCACGGCCGTGCTCATGGTACGGATCGTAGCCGACGTGATTGCTTGGTTTCCTCTAGTGACGACCGCAGCAAATGCTCTCAGCCTCGATGGGTAGGGAGTTGCGTCTGTGTAGTGAGTGTTTGGGTCGTTGCGTAACCGTTCGAGTGCCACCGCTCTCGCTCGTCTGCGGCCGGCGTTAAACATGGGGTGCATGTTCTTGGGTATTGGGTGCACGTGTATGCATTCCCTGTCTTGTCTGGGTATTTGGTGCGTCTCCTCCCCGCAGAATTGGGGTGTCAAGGGGTAGTGAAGTCTCTGTAGTAAAGCTCTACCTTGGGTTGTCGAGTTGAGTCTCTCTCTTTGCACGATCAAGACTGCCGCGGCGTGTTCATCGTAGGTATTGTAAATACCCAGACTCTCCAGACGTTCTGTGCCAGTGCAGTCAGGGAGGCCCAGTGCAGCTTTGTAGGCAGTGCGTATGAGTACGTTGGCCTGCTCTGCTTCACATCTTCGTGAAAGCTGGTATGGCAGAGCGTACGTAATGCGGCTGATGACGAAGGCTTCTACCAGTCTCCTGGTGTCGTCTTCCCTCATGCCGTCCTTACTGCGGGCGATTCTTCTTATGAGCCTCGATACGCTCCTGGATGTGTGTTTGAGTTTGTTTAGCGTTGACGATACGCTGCCCGTCTCCTGAATTAGCATGCCTAGCACCCTGAGCTCCTGCACTTGTTTGACCTGGCTTCCGTTGATCTCCAGATTGATGATGGGGGAGCGTGTCTGCTGGGTATTTTTAGGTCTGAGTTGTATAAATTCTGATTTTTCCGGTGCACATCTCATGCCTGCCCTCCTCGCGTGTTCGTCAATTGTGTTGATCGCTCTTTGTAGAGTGTCTTGTCTGTGCCCGTAGGACCCCTTAGTCGCCCAAAGGGTGACGTCGTCCGCGTAGATAGCTACTCCAAGTTCCGGGTCTTCCTCCAACGCTAGAGCCAATTTCCTCATCCCTATGTTGAAAAGCAGGGGGGAGAGTATAGAGCCCTGTGGAGTGCCCTTCTTGGCCATGTGAATCGTGTCCGATCGTAGGTGGCCGAGCCCTATGGACGCCGTTCTGTCTTTGAGAAAACTGTGCACATAACTGTAGATCCTCTCCCCACAGCCTACCTCTTGTAGGCCGGTGAGTATCGCGTCATGTGAAATGTTGTCAAAGGCCTTCTGCAGGTCCAAGGCAAGTAGGATTCTGTTCATGCTTCTTGGTGGTGGGTTGAGAACCTCGTCCCGAAGTAGGAGGAAGACGTCCTGCGTGGAAACCCCATGTCGGAAACCGTACATCGAATTTGGTAGGAGTTCGTTGTCCTCTAAGTATCTCCCAAGCCGTGTTTGGATGACTTTTTCGAAAAGTTTGCCAAGGCAGGAGGTTAACGAGATTGGTCGGAGGTTCTGCAGTGATTTTGGTTTCCCCGGCTTAGGTATTAAAATGATCTCAGCTTCTTTCCATTCAGGTGGTATGGACCCTCCTATCTTCCAAACCGTGTCGTTGAAGAGCTGCGTTAGTTTCTCTAAAGCTTCCGTGCCCAGGTTTCTGATTATGGCATTTGTTATACGATCCGGTCCGGGCGCCGTGTTCCTCTTAAAGGACAGCGCTGCAGCGTATACTTCTGCAGACGATATCGGTTCGTCAAGGGTGGGATTAGCCGATCCCGTATAACTTGGTGTGGTGGTTGGGGTCACCCTTTCTCCCACGTACGTGTTTTGGAGCTCGTTCAGTAGCTCCTCGTCTGAGCCTGCGTAGTTGTTAGCTATGCGACTGAGGGCGAGCGTCGTTTCTCTCCGCGTGGTTGCAGGGGTGAGCATACTGCGAAGGATTGCCCACGTTTTCTTCGTGTTTAGAGTGCCGCGGAGAGAGTCACAGAAATTCCTCCAGTTCGTAGTGCACAGCTCTTGCGAGTACGCATTGGCTGCCTCCGTGAGTTGTGCTACGCGCTCTCTAAGCTTTCGGTTGTGCCGCTGTTTCTTCCATCTTTTGGTGAGGCTTCTTCTTGCTTCCCAAAGGTGGCTCAGATGGTTGTCGACCACTGGGTTTTTCTGTGTAGTTTGCAATTGTCTGGTGGCTTGTTCCGCCGCGTCCCGTAAGTACCCCGTCAAATCTCGTATCGTGTTGAAGTTGGGGGCCTCAGTTTGGCATTCCCTAAATTTCTTCCAGTCTGTCAGACGTGCCGTGCCGATCGGATGTCTTATTTTTGCCGTTTGAATGGAGACACTGATAATGTAATGGTCACTCCCCAATGTCTCGTCTAGGTTAGTCCAAGTGACTCCTCGTTCATCGCTTACGAAAGTGAGGTCAGGGGCCGTATCTCTTGACACGCTATTTCCCAGTCTGGTGGGCGAGTCAGGCTCCGTGACGAGGATCAGATCGTGAGTCTGAGTTGCCTTCAGTAGGCTGGTACCTTTGGCCGTGTCCCTTCTGTAACCCCACTCCGTGTGCCAGGCGTTGAAATCCCCTAGCAATACTACTCTATCTCCTCGTTTCGCGGTGTTCATGATGTGTAAGATAATTGGTGTGAAGTCCGCCTTGTGGTCTCGCGGTGAGCTGTATACATTCGCTACGATGTTCTTCGGGCGACCTCGCTTTACCGGCCATACCGTGGCTATTTGATGTGGTATTTGAATCCCCGGTATAGTTTCGACGCTCACCTCGAGATCCTTCCTAGCCAATATTGCCGTCCCCGTGTGATCGGCGTTTTTGTGGAGTGTGTATCCTTTGATTGAGCGTTTCGGTTTGCCTGCTTCTTGCAAGCATATAAGATCTGGTGCAATTGCCGCTGCTTCCACAAATTGTGTCAGTGCAGCTTCTTTGTTGTGCAGGGAACGGCAATTCCACTGCCACAACTCGAGATTCTCTTGACTGCGTGTGTGTTGTTTAGCCATCATAGGAGCTCTCAAAATTTGTCTCCGTGTCAGTCGTTAACAAGACCTTGGGATCGCGGCCTCCGGGGCTTGGGTTTCCCCGTTTCCGTGTTTTTTTGGCCCCTTTGATGGAGTCGTCGACATATTGCTTGAGATTTCCTATCTCCACAAAGAGAAGTTTGAGCTGGGTTTCTATGTTGCGTAGCTGTCCCTCCCCGTGTTGCGCCGCGGGGGTAGCGTATTGTGTCGTGTCCGTTCGCATTTGTGTTGGTTGGTTTTTTGTGTTTTGGCTTTGGGTCATAGTTGCTAGATGTTGTTTGAGTGCTGCGAGTTCGGCCTGTAGTTCAGCAAGACTGGATTTAAGTTGCTTATTTTCTGCGATTATTCTCTGATATTCCCCACTTTGTATTATTGGGGTGGTCATGGGAGCCGCGACCCTAGCCCAGCTTACCTGCGTGTTCGTAGGAGGCGTCGACTTCTGTCCCGCCGGTTCCGTGGTGGGTCGAGTGGGCAGCTGCGATCCACCTGCTTGATGTTTCGGGCTGTTGTTTGTCGGTGAAGGCTTGGACATTGAGCTCGATCCCCGTCGGGGTGGAGGCGGTGTCTTGGAGCGTTCCCGGACTCTTCTTCGATCGTTGGGTGACGGAGTCCTGTGTCGGCTTGGCGATCGCGACTTCACTTGGTTGCAAAGTTCCGATTCCTCTTCCTCAGATGTAAACCATCGGATCGCCCTACCCTTTGGGCTGGGCGAGCGCTTTCTCGGTTGCCTGGCGGGTGTTCTCGGCTGTCTGAGTCGCTGTGTACAGCTGCGGTCACCTGTGACGTGTTCCCCCCCGCACGAGGCACACTTTGGCGCGCAAATATGTCCGTCAAGCGGGTCCCTCGTACCACATATGCGGCAGACGCGAGTGTCCGGTTGGGGGCACACATCTGTACGATGCCCCTTGCTGTAGCAGGTCTTGCACACCTGCACCGTTGCTCTATATGGGTGGCAGGCTAGTTCTCCTCCGCAGTAGTACACAAAGCGCGGGAGAGTCGGGCCACAGAAGGTGATCGCTGCACTCTTCGTTTCCCCCATCATGCGTGCATGTATTATTTCCACCCCTTGCGTTCTCACCCGCAAGTTGGCCATGAGCGTTTCAGTGGGTGTGCTGGCTGGTATCCCGTGCACCACTCCCCTGAGGGCTTCTTCGCCAGTCGCCGCGTACACGTTTACGGCATGTTTGCGACCATTTAGTGTGAGCGTGGTTATGCGACGAATTCGCTCTGCCACTTCTTGTTCCGAGGTTGATATGATAACTATGTTCGATCCCGGCTTTATCCGTAACAGAAAGTGCTCACCTGTTACAGTGTGTTGGCAGGCGGATGAGACTGCCGTAGTCATCTCCGGGGTGGTGATTGTTCGTAGTGGTAAGCCTTGGTGGGGTCGAATCACTACCTTGAAGTCGTCTTTCGGAAACGGCGGGTATTTGATCCCCTTCCTTTTCCTTTGGGTTCGCAGTGGGTTTTCCTCTGGTTTTCGTTCTTCGGGTCTTCTTAGTCCCTGTTTCTTCTCTCTCGCTTGTTGTTTTCTTTGCCGCAAAGTGAGGACGGTGTGCCAGTCGTCCTCAGTGGTCGTTCTTTCAATAGTTTCACAGTGAGTTGTCGTTGGCTTGATGCAGTCGGTCTTGCTCGTCGAAGGTCCGGTAAGGTCCATGTCCTCTTCCGTCGTAGCAGAGGAACGCCCGTCGGCGTTCTTCGTGTCGAGCGCAGACGCCTCGGCCATCGTCAGCGTCTGCGTTGCCGGCACCACCGGCGCAGCTGCCAGCGTCTCCTACCTATCGGTAGACTTGGCGCGGCTGCCACGTAGTGGAGGACTTCTTCTGACGTCGCGGTGTAAGTAACGGCTCCCGGGTCACAAAAGTGGTGTCCACGGATTCCGGGCGACTTCACGAGTCAAATGGAGTCGAACTTTCCTGGGTGTTTAGGGCGGAACACACCAAAAAACATGGAACTGCGAAGCGCGATGTGAGTGCCTCCTCGGTGAGGGTAACTGGGCATCCAGAGATTAGCTTAAACTTCGCGAGAGAATAGCTGACAAGGTTTTCTCCGTGCGCCTGCACGCGACAAGTGACTGCTTGTTGCCACTGTAGCAAGGTTTGCTTGGCACTGAATTGGTCTAGGAACGCTTGTCTGAAGGTTTCCCACGTTGGACATTGACGACCGATGACGGCTTTCCAATCAGCGGCTGCTCCGCGAAGTTTTGCCAGGGCGACGGCGAGTAGGGTTGAAGGTTCCCACGAAGCCAAGTTTCGAGTTCGTTCCAACTCTTCAACCCAGTGGGACGCTGAAATGCTGCCTTCTCCACTGTATGTAGGAAGCGATGCGGAGAGGTCTGGAAGGGTAGTGACTTGAACTGGGGCTGCAGCGCGTTGCGACACGTGAAGGAGCTGCTGAAGTAAACCCGTCAGCAACTCGGTAGTTTGGGCTGTGTTAGGGCTTGGCGGGAGCGGCGCAGCGTTGCAACGCTGGGTGGACGCGGCGGAGTCTGGGGAAGGCAAAGGAGGCTATTTTTTTGTGCCCCTCGGTCTATAAAAACAACCTAAATAAAAATGGGGGAAACCCGCACCACCACAGGTATCGCAGGTGTAAACCAATGAAACATAAATGAAAAGGGGTATGAACCCAAAACAGTTTTGAAGAAAAGCCAATGGTGAGGAGTCGTTGGGTGGTTTTGGGCGATGTCGGCGACAAGGCGACTTATTATTTCTTCCTTGGACCCGGTAGCGTCGAGGTTTCGGCGAGCCAACTCTTCACGGAGGTAATCCACTGTAAAGCCTGCGAGATCCGCCGGCGTCGCGTCACTCCAATTCACGAGCGGCATGGCGGTTGACAAAGCAGCACAAGAGTCACGAGAAACGATAAGGGGAGTAGGGCGAACCGTTTGGGCACTGCAGGCAAGCTATTTCATCGGGCGGGAAGGCGTCAGCACGACGGTCGGCGAAACACAAAGGGCGAAGGCGCGAAATGGCTAGGACGAAGCGGGCGAGAGGCTGCGTCGGGCGGCTGGAGCTGAACAAAGGAAGGAGCGTTGGCTGGCGACCACGGTGTGCTGGCAACTCACTTCACGAGGCGGGCGAGAGGCAATGTTTCAGGCATGGTTCGGGGTCGACTGCGCCAGTTGTGAGGGGTGGCGAGGGCCGGCTGCTGGCCGAAACGTAATTAAGGCGCGAGAACCATTAATAACGCACTTTATTAGAAGGCATGGCGCCTCCAAGAACGCGACTAGACGCGACGAAAGTCAACGCGCGCACTCCACTCTCGCGCACACTTCTCACACTAGGCTCGGCCGGCTTGGCTTCAGGGCTGGCTGTGTGCTGAGGCTGGTAGGTGGCGCTACTAGTCAGACCGCTTACATTTAAGGGGATGGTATTGACACGTATACATGTTTTATCTTTCACCGGTGGCCGCTTTCCACTGGCTAACAGATGTTAAACGTTATCGCTTGGCGCAGGACGCGCCTGTATCGGAAGTTTCTAGAACGTTATCGATGCTTCTTTCCGTTGCCTGTTTTCACCGACGCTTATGTTATCTGATTGTATGACCGACGCGAATTGTCTAGAACTTTCTGGAAGACACGCGGGCATCAGGGATCAATCTGGAACCTTCGATGACTGTGGTATAAAAGCCGACGCGTTTCGCCGCTGATCAGATTTTCGACGATCGCCGACTGTGTTCGCCGCTATCGTTGTGCTTTGAGTGTAGCTTGCTTTTGTGGGCACAGGTTCGCCAAATAAACAACCAGTTTCGTCATACACAGTTTTATGACTGTTTACTTCAGCGTCACTACTACGTGACAATACATTACAGGCATTTAAAAAATACAGAAATCTTCTAAACAAAACACTTCGTAACGCTAAACGCGACTACTTGTCTAACATGTTTGATGGTACACAGTTTTACGACTGTTTACTTCCGCGTCACTACTAGGTGACAATACATTACAGGCATTTAAAAAATACAGAAACCTTCTAAACAAAACACTTCGTAACACTAAACGCGACTACTTGTCTAACATGTTTGATGGTATCAAGGATAGCAAATATTTATGGCAGCAGCTTTCTTCAGTTATCTTTTCTCGCACTTGGAGTGCGGATTTGAAAGAGTTAAACATAGATAACAAAATTTTAAACGGAGAAATGTTAGGAAATGTTTTTAACGACTATTTCACATCACTTCCTCAGAGTTCCGACAATCCCGCTATACATGACTATTTGAGGCCTCCTTCCGAGTCATCAATTTTTGTCACTCCAACAGACTGTAGTGAAGTGTTTAACACATTCACGGCGCTTAAAAAAACAGATGTGAAGACATTGATCGCATAAAAATGCAACCAGAAATATTCGTCATTGACATCATCACTCCTTGTGTAACCCACGTTTATAACCTTGTCTTAAGTACCGGCATATTTCCTCAGAAAATGAAGATAGCTAAAGTAATAGTCTTGTTTAAAGGCGGCGACAGAAATAATCTAGGAAACTACAGACCCATATTTATTTTGCCGTTGTTCTCTAAGCCAATAGAAAAGTTAATTCACTCAAGACTGTCCACTTTTCTTGATAAACATTCACTTAATACTTCATCTCGCCCCGCAGGGGCGTCTGCGTAAGCAGGCGTTTGGTGAGTTGTGCCACCACGTACCCGAGCACATGGGGGTTGGACCCTCCTGCGTGTAGCCGTGCGCGGCTTAGCCGTGTCTGGGGAAAGCGGGATCCTGGAGGTTGAGCCGATGCCAGGTGTTTGGACCTTTAAGGCAGAGGCAACACACCTCTTCGGCCTCTGCTTCACATAGACGGCACCTCCAGACTGACCCACCTGGAGGAAATCGGCAGTCGCCTTTTCCTGTCCCCCTCTTCAATCTTTTGTCTTTCTCTCTTGCTTTTCTATCTTTCCTGTCTTCTAGTCACTTCTTCTCACTTCTGAATTTCTGGGTGGCAAGGGTTAACCTAGCGTACTTATCCAACCTTGGGTATTTCATATTAGGTTATAGCGGCGATGCATGGCTGGCGTCTGCAAGTATTCCAACCTTGTAGCGTCCCCTTGTTGGGCTCGGTGGTGGGTGGCTACCATCGCCGCTGAATTTTGCAATTTTATATGGCTAACGCTTTTCCCTCACTACCTGATCGCTCCCTGAAAAGGGGGCGCACCGATGAAATTTTCAATCTTTTTTTGCAACCCAAAGAAATATTTGCTAAGTACCATGTAATACATAGTCAACACGATACTAAGACAGTCCGAATGATTTCACCCTTTGTTGTAGCAAAATCTCTCAAGGAAGCAATCGGCCCAGGCTATAAGGTAACAAAGATGGGAAGTGGCGACCTTCTTCTCGAAGTCCGCGACAAACTACAGTACGATAAACTTTCTAAACTTGTGGCATTTGGAGACATTCCTGTTTCAGTGGGCCCACACAGGTCGATGAACACAGTGCGCGGTGTCATCTCGGAAGATGACCTCCTTGAACTGAGTGAAAGTGAATTACTTGAAGGATGGCAAGACCAGAACGTAGTCAAGGTGCAGAGGATAACACTAAGGCGAGATGATAAGCAAATACCTACCAAGCATATTATCATTACTTTCGGAACTAGCAACCTACCAGAATCAATTGAAACTGGCTACTGCAAGCTACGTGTCAGACCATACATCCCGAATTCCCGCCGATGCTTCAAGTGTCAGCGTTTTGGACATGGGTCGCAAAACTGCCGAGGGCGCGCTACTTGTGCTAAGTGTAGTTCAAATGAACACGCTTCTGACATTTGCACTTCAGCAACCCGTTGTGCCAACTGTGAAGGAGATCATCCCGCCTACTCGCGATCGTGCCCCTCGTGGAAAAAATAGAAGCAAATTATAGAACTGAAAGTCAAACTAAACCTATCTTTCCCAGAGGCACGTAAGCGTTTCCATCTCCTCAATCAGTCCAGTCCTTCATACACCGATGTGGCGCGCCGGGGGGCAGCACCACATCATCCGGCGGCCGCCCAAGTCACACGGAGTGTGACGGCGGTCACGTCACCAGCCCCCCCGGCTGGAGCAGCCAGCGCTGTTCCACCCCCTGCCAAGGAGGGCCAGCAGACCCGCGGGCCTGCTGGACCCAGGGCCACTGCCCGTGCAGTAAGGCCCGAAATCCCCGCCAATGTCCCCGCTCAGCGGGCACTATCCACCGCCTCAGACGAGGTGATGGATACAAGCAAACCACCGGCGTCTCAGACGCCCAAAGAACGGCGCAGCTCCCTCCAGCGCGTCGGGAAGAAAGGCAAAACCCCCATCACGGGGCCTGGAAAGGTCCCGTGAAGTAACTTCTATTTCTCTTTGCACACATCACTAACTTCTCTTCCAATATGGATACCCAAGTGTTACAATGGAACGTGAGAGGACTTCTACGTAATCTTGATGATGTAAAAGAACTCCTCCGCAAATTCAATCCAAAGGTGATGTGTGTACAAGAAACACACTTAAAATTAACACAGACAAACTTTCTAAGGCAATATGTCACTTTCCGCAAAGACCGCGACGACGCTCTCGCCTCATCGGGGGGTGTAGCCGTAATGATCAATAAGGGCGTTGCATGTCAGCAATTAAGCCTCCGAACGTCCCTTGAGGCAGTTGCTGTCCGAGCATTGTTGTTTGGTAAGCTAGTCACCATTAGCTCTGTCTACATCCCCCCTTCCTATCAGCTTTCCAAAACGCAGTTTCAGAGCTTCATCGATGAACTTCCTCCACCATACATAGTCGTAGGTGATCTTAATGCCCATAGCCCCCTGTGGGGCGACTCTCGTTGCGATGCGCGAGGGCGCCTTATAGAACATTTTCTGTTTTCTTCAGGTGAATGTTTATTGAACAAGAAAGAACCTACATACTACAGCATTACACACAACACATACTCGTCCATAGACTTAAGCATAGTGTCGAGCACACTAACGCCATACCTGGAGTGGTCCGTCGTCAAAAACCCCTATGGAAGCGACCACTTCCCAATTATGTTAAACTCAACAAAACAAGATGGATGTTTGCCACGATCACCTCGATGGAGCGTAGACTCGGCCAACTGGGAACTGTTCCAAGAGCTGACACACCTAGGCCGTCATGACATTGTTGCTCTTAACGTAGACGACGCCGTAACATATCTAACAGGTTTTATTATTGATGCTGCTACGAAATGTATTACACAAACTAACGGGCTGACTAAGAAACACCGCATTCCTTGGTGGAACGAAGAATGTCGTAAAGCGCGCAAAAATCAAAACAAAGCATGGGGATTGCTTCGCGATTCTCCTACTGCCGAAAACCTTATTAATTTTAAACAGGTTAAATCGCAAGGCAGAAGGACACGTAGACGTGCAAAGAGAGAGAGTTGGGAGAGGTACATTTCTGGTATAAACTCTTACACAGATGAGGCAAAAGTATGGAATAGGGTTAATAAATTAAAGGGCCGTGAGACGAACCCGCCGCCCTTAGTGAATATCCAAGGAGACTGCCTGGAGGATCAGGCAGATTGTCTGGGCGAATACTTTGAATATGTCTCCAGTGCATCTCATTACACACAAACATTCCTTAGGTTCAAGGAGCGTGCAGAGCGACAGCCCGTTAACCGGAAATGTGCTCGAAATGAAGATTACAACCGCCCGTTTAGTTTAGCTGAATTTAAAACTGCTCTCGCTTGTTGCAACACCTCAGCACCAGGTGCTGACCGTATCATGTATGAAATGATCAAGCACCTACACCCTGAAACACAAAAGACCCTCCTCTCTCTTTTTAATGTCATGTGGGCCGCTGGTTACATTCCATCTTCTTGGAAAGAAGCTATAGTAATCCCCGTACTTAAACAGGGCAAGGACCCGTCCTTGCCCAGTAGCTACAGACCCATTGCTTTGACAAGCTGTCTGTGCAAGCTCTTCGAAAAGATGATTAACCGGCGTCTAATTTTTGTCCTAGAAAGCAACGGCATACTAGATCCTTACCAATGTGGCTTCCGAGAAGGTAGGTCGACTACAGACCACCTTGTCCGCATGGAGACAATCATAAGGGATGCCTTTATACACAAACAGTTTTTTCTCTCCGTATTTCTTGACTTAGAGAAAGCGTATGAGACCACATGGCGCTTTGGTATTATCCGAGACCTTTCCGCTATGGGTATCCGCGGCAACATGTTGAGTACTATCCAAAGTTACCTTTCTAACCGTACCTTTCGTGTAAGGGTGGGCCAGGCCTTGTCTAGGTCTTTCACCCAGGAAACTGGTGTCCCGCAAGGCGGTGTGCTTAGCTGTACACTGTTTATTGCGAAAATGAATTCTCTACGCACGGCTATTCCACTAACGATGTTCTACTCTGTATATTGTCACCTGTAGTAGTGGGAATAGGGCAAGCGCAGAGGCGCAAGAAGAACGAAGTGCGCGTGCTAACCGCTCCGCTCGATGGTTAGCTCTCGCCGCCATTTTCTCCAGAGCCCAGCTGCTCATAAATAAACGTCGTTAGCCCCCTTTGAAGGCGCGTGGCAAAGTGGTGGAGGTGCTGGGTACTTCTCACTCATGCCGCAGACTCCTCCTGGGAGCGGAAGCACCAGCCCTGTGTTAGTCGATACTCCCGTCCATCGGACCAGCCGCAGGATCCGGGGACTGCCTCCTGAAGATACTGAAGACACCGCAGTGCTTCAGACTACCCCAACCAGTATGGAACGTTCAGTGACGAATCGGTATACGCTTCAAAATCCACTGGTGCCGAAGTCGTTCCATGGCGACGTCTTCGAAGACGTCGAAGACTGGATGGCCGACTTCGAGCGCGTGGCCGAATGCAACGAATGGGATGACGCGACTAAACGTAGGAATGTCTACTTTTGCCTGGAGGACGGCGCGCGTACATGGTTTCAAAACCGTGAGGAGCAACTGACGTCGTGGCGCGACTTCCGTCGTCAGCTACTAGACACCTACGCCAGTCCCGATCGCCGCGAACGAGCCGAACGAGCAATCCAGGCCCGAGTCCAGCTTCCCAACGAAAGCGTTACTGCGTTCGTCGAAGATATGACGCGCCTCTTCAGACGAGCAGACCCTGGAATGACCGAGGACAAGAAGCTGCGTCACCTGATGCGAGGGGTGAAGGAGCAGCTCTTCGCTGGTCTGGTGCGCAATCCTCCTAAGACTGTCGCCGAATTTTTAGCCGAGGCTGTAAGTATGGAAAAGATGCTTCAGCATCGCTCGAACTTTTATGATCGGCAAGTGAACGCGAGTACAGACATTTTGACGGCCATTGGAAACAATAATGACAACCTTCGCGAACTCATCCGCACCGTTGTGCGCGAAGAACTAATGAAGGTTTATGGCACGCCACAAGCCACGGTGAGCTCCATTGCGAGTGTTGTAAAAGATGAAGTCAACCAAGCACTCCGGTCCAACTTTCCTTTTGCTAACACCGCGCCTGTACCTTCTGTACACCACCGTGAGACCTACGCAGAAGTGTTGAGACAGCCTGCTTCGTCCCCGCCGCTGTTTGTCCAGGCCGCTCATCCGGTTGCACTTCCACCAGCCCCACCGGTGTCGTACATCGAGGAACGACGCACGCCTCCACCGTTTCACCATGCCGCTCCTCCGATTGTGCTTCCGCAGGAGCAACCAGTACATTACGCCGACGATCGACGCATGTCCCCTCGGAAGTCAGATGTTTGGCGCACTCCGGATCGCCGTCCTCTGTGCTTCCACTGTGGTGAGGCAGATCATTTGTACCGCCAGTGCCCATACCGACGCCTTGGGTTGCGGGGCTTTTCCGTCTACTCGCCACCACCCCGACTGGGCCAACGACCTCGGGATATTGAAGATTATCTGGCTCAACAACGCATGCCACCGCCTACCGGGCGGCAGTCGCGCTCGCCGTCGCCAAGGCGATTTTCACCATCGCCTCAGCGGTATATATTCTAGCAGACGGTCGCCAAGTCCCCGCCGGGAAAACTAACTCCAGCGACCTTTGGGGGTGAGGCCGCTGGCAGTCGACGCGCTGAAGACCTCCGATCGACGCGAGTAACGAAGGGTAGCGGACCGACATCAACTGCAGCTGAACGGAATGACCGGCTTTCGCTCGACTTACCTGTGGTGATTGACAGTTATGCGGTTAGCGCTTTAGTGGATACCGGAGCGGACTATTCTATATTAAGCGGGAAGATGGCGACGTTTCTGAAGAAAGTAATTACACCTTGGCATGGTTCGCAGATTCGTACGGCTGGTGGTCACGTCGTTACTCCACTGGGAACCTGCACGACAAGAGTTCGGATTCGAGGATCGACAGTCGTGGCTAATTGCCTTGTCCTACGCGAATGCTCCCGCGACGTCATTCTCGGAGTTGACTTCCTGCAGGAATACGGCGCTGTTATTGACTTACGTGGAGGTGTAGCCACGTTCTCAGCCGACCAAGCAATCGACACAAACGCCGACAAACGACGTGACGACGCGCTACGTGTTTCCGCCGAAAGTGTTACGCTTCCTCCACGAGCCAGTGTTCTAGTCGAAGTGATGTGCGGTGGATTGTGCGAAGGTGGAGTGGTCGCAGAAAGTAACTTAGCGTATCTACTGACGCAAGGTGTTTGTGCGGCCAGAAGTGTGCTACAGCTTCGTGATGGCCGATATAAAGGTGCATGTGTGTCCGTTCGTCTCCTTCTTTGTCCTCGTCCTTACTAAGCGCTGATATACAGCCTTCATGATCAACCAACAAGCCCATCTTGCCACTCTGGCCGATATAAGTTACTAGTCACCAACTTTAGTAACGAGCATCGACACCTTTTCCGCGGTACTTCGATAGCGTTTGCCGAAGAAATAGAACACGTTGCTGAATGTTTTGCCCCTGAACCAGTGAGGATGGCTGACAAGGCACTGGGCAACGTCGACATTAATTCAGAGTTGTCTCAAGACAAACAGGCAGCACTGCACGAGCTCTTGCTTGAATTCAGGGCATGCTTCGCAAGCTCGTCTAAGGTGCGCCAGACTTCAGTCACTAGGCACAGGATCATCACATGCGACGACGCACGCCCGATACGCCAGCAGCCCTACCGCGTGTCGGCAAAGGAGCGCGAAGCTATTCGTACGCAAGTACAAGAGATGCTTGAAGATGGCGTGATCGAACCTTCCAACAGCTCATGGTCGTCTCCGGTCGTTCTTGTCAAAAAGAAAGACGGAACGCTACGCTTTTGCGTCGACTACCGGAAGCTCAACAACGTAACTAAAAAGGACGTGTACCCACTGCCACGTATCGACGACTCGTTAGATCGACCGCGGCGTGCCCAGTACTTTTCGTCACTCGACTTGAAAAGTGGATACTGGCAGATCGAGATAGACGAACGAGACCGCGAGAAGACTGCCTTTGTGACCCCCGACGGCCTTTACGAATTTCGAGTGCTCCCTTTCGGTTTGTGTTCAGCCCCAGCTACTTTCCAGCGAATGATGGATACTGTCCTCGCTGGATTGAAGTGGCAGACTTGCCTTGTGTATCTTGACGACGAAGTTGTCTTTTCTGAAACATTTGAGCAACATCTTCATCGCCTGCGGCATGTGCTAGAAGCGCTCCGATCGGCTGATCTCACGCTTAAACCTGAAAAGTGCCACTTCGGTTATGAAGAGCTCAAGTTTCTTGGACACGTCGTCAGCGCCAAAGGAGTTCGACCCGATCCAGAAAAACTTGCCGCTGTGGCAGCTTTTCCTCCTCCTGCCGACAAGAAGGCCGTCCGACGCTTCCTGGGCTTGTGTGCGTATTATCGCCGCTTCATTGACAACTTCTCGAAGATTGCGGAACCCCTGACTCGCCTTACCAGGGATGACACGCCATTTACCTGGACGCATGAGCAACAGACGGCCTTCGCTGACCTACGACAACGCATGCAGTCAGCACCCGTCCTGGCACATTTCGACGAAGAGGCTGACACCGAGGTGCATACTGACGCCAGTAACATCGGTCTTGGCGCAGTACTCGTCCAACGTCAAGACGGCATTCAAAGAGTAATTGCTTATGCTAGCCGCTCGCTGTCCCGTGCCGAGGCGAACTACTCTACTACAGAAAAAGAGTGTCTCGCGGTCGTCTGGGCGATCACGAAGTTTCGCCCTTATCTCTACGGCCGCCCCTTCAAAGTGGTGACAGACCACCATGCTCTATGTTGGTTGGCGAACATACGCGATCCTTCAGGACGACTGGCACGGTGGAGCTTGCGGCTACAGGAATTTGACGTCACTATAGTTTATAAGTCTGGTCGCAAGCACGAAGACGCCGACACGTTGTCGCGTGCTCCCGCCGAATCTGTCAGTCGACAGTCAGAGGACGACGACGGCTTCCTGGGCGCCCTCACTACGTCGGACTTGGTCAGATGGCAGCGTGACGACGCTGAAATTCGACCTCTAATCGACCACTTAGAGGGCCGTCAAACAACCATACCACGCCATCTACGTCGCGTCTTGACGTCCTTCTGTCTACGAGACCATGTGCTGTACAAGAAGAACGCCCGCCCCAATGACCGAGCCTACCTCCTAGTAGTTCTCAAGGACTTGCGGGACGATATTCTTTTCGCTTGCCACGACGAGCCTACATCTGGCCACCTCGGCTCCTCACGAACGCTTGCTAGAGTGCGCGAGATGTATTACTGGCCCGGGCTGTCGGCAAGCGTAAAACAGTATGTTAAAGGCTGTCGTGAATGTCAGCGGCGAAAGTCACCACCCCTGAAGCCCGCCGGGTTATTGCAACCCATCGAACCATCTCATAAGCCATTCAACCAAGTCGGCTTGGACATTCTTGGGCCGTTTCCTCTATCAACCGACGGCAACAAGTGGGTGATTGTCGCCACTGACTATTTAACCCGGTATGCTGAGACAGAGGCGCTCCCACGAGCCACGGCTTCTGAGGTAGCGCAGTTCTTCATGTGTCACATTGTCTTGCGCCATGGTGCCCCATCCATTGTTATCACAGACAGAGGAACGGCGTTCACGGCACAGCTCATGGACGAAATTTTTCAACTAAGCAACACCAGGCATCGAAAGACGACCGCTTACCATCCGCAGTCCAACGGCCTTACGGAGCGACTAAACAGGACCATCACAGACATGATGTCTATGTACATCGACGTCCAGCACAAAACATGGGATCGTATCCTGCCTTATGTGACCTTCGCGTATAATACCGCCGTATAAGAAACAACGCGCTTCACACCATTTCGCCTCGTCTACGGCCGCTAAGTACAGACGATGCTGGACGCTATGCTTCCGTGCCACGACTCCGAGCACCTAACTACTGACGCCGAAGAATTTGCTCAGCGCGCTGAGGAGGCTCGCCAGCTCGCGCGGCTGCACATCGGTGAGCAGCAAGTCTCAGATGCACGGCGCTATAACATCCGTCACCGGCAAGTGCGCTACAGTCCCGGAGACCAAGTGTTGGTGTGGACCCCTGTTCGCCGCCGTGGCCTTTCTGAAAAGTTGCTCAGCCGGTATTTTGGCCCATACAAAGTGCTGCGCCGCATTAGTGACGTGAACTATGAAGTCGTTCCAGACAGTGCGGCGCAAACACGGCGTAGACAACCACCTAGCCCTGACGTCGTTCACGTCGTACGCATGAAGCCCTACGTTGCGCGTTCGTGATTTTTACGCTCCCATGTGCACCCTATGCGCTTACCTCTCTGTTTCTAGAGACGTAGAGAACTGTTTCTAGCTACGCTGCTGTAGCTATCACTGTGTTCTGTGCTCGAGCATTTTCATTGAGCGTGTTTTTTTTTTTTTGTTGTTGTTGTTTTTTTCCCCTTTCCCACACCACTTCTTGAGCATCGAGGCGATGCTCTTTCCGAGGAAGGGGGGAAATGTCACCTGTAGTAGTGGGAATAGGGCAAGCGCAGAGGCGCAAGAAGAACGAAGTGCGCGTGCTAACCGCTCCGCTCGATGGTTAGCTCTCGCCGCCATTTTCTCCAGAGCCCAGCTGCTCATAAATAAACGTCGTTAGCCCCCTTTGAAGGCGCGTGGCAATATGTAGATGATGTCCAGATTGGTTTTAAATCGTGCAAATTTGCTGTCTGCGAACGACATGTCCAGCATGGCTTAAATAAAGTGGCTAAATGGGCTGATGAAAACGGTTTTAGGTTGAGCCCACAGAAAAGCACATGCGTCCTTTTCACTAATAAGAGAGGAATAGTACCAGACCCTGCTATTGAGCTGTCTGGTACCACATTACCTGTAAGCAAAAAGCACAAGTTTCTAGGCATCATATCGGACTCAGAACTCACATTCGTTCCACACATCAAATACTTGAAGGCTAAGTGCCTGAAAACAATGAACTTATTGAAGCTGCTGTCGCGTACAACATGGGGCAGTGACAGGAAATGCATTTTGAACTTGTACAGGTGCCTTGTCGGCTCACGACTTGACTACGGGGCGATAGTTTACCAGTCTGCTGCACCCAGCGCTTTAAAAATGTTGGATCCTGCTCACCATTTAGGAATCCGCCTCGCGACTGGGGCCTTCAGGACAAGCCCCATACAAAGCCTTTATGTGGAAGCAAACGTGTGGTCGCTCCACCTTCAGAGGACTTATGCCAGCTTTACATATTTCCTTAAAATAAATTCAAACCGTACACATCCTACCTATTTTACCATAAACGATACCACATCTGCCACACTATTTAATAATCGACCAACAGCGAAGCAGCCCTTCTCGCTACGCGTGAGAAAGCTCAGTGAAGAAATGGGTGCTTCACTACTTGAACATTGCCTAATGCCTCCAGCGAAGCTGCTACCGCCGGGGCAGTGGCGGTAGCAGCCGTGGCAGCGGCGGTGAAACACATTGATAGATTGAAACTCCAAAAGGCTGTAATATTTACCGACTCTTTAAGCGTTGTCAAAGCGTTAATGATGCCGCAAAAACATAAACACCCTGTAATTATCAACCTCTACTCACTGATCTGCTCTGTTTATGCGTCTAAACAACAAATCATAATATGCTGGGTGCCTGGGCATAGAGACATCGAGGGTAATGTTCTTGCTGACCAAATGGCCACATCAATAACATCGCACGCTATTAATCCTACCGGTGCTGTCCCTGTAACAGATTTGAAACCTTTCTTGCGGAAGAAACTGCGAAGCCACTGGCAACGCTTGTGGGATGCGCAAACAAATAATAAGCTTCACTTGATTAAGCCACAGTTAGGTTTCTGGCCTTCTGCATCAAAAACACGGCGAACTGATGTCCTATTCTGTCGCCTCAGAATAGGACACACATATGGTACCCACAATTTTCTATTGAATGGTAATGATCCTCCAACCTGTGGTAGATGTGGCGAGAGGCTCACCGTTCTTCACGTCCTCCTGGAGTGTAGGGAAGCCGAGAGAGAGAGGAAGAAACATTTTCCTCTGGCATACCGCTGTTCTATCCCTCTTCATCCCGCTATGTTTCTTGGCAAAGAACCGCTTTTCATTACCAAAGCAGTCCTCGCTTTTTTGAATGATGTTGTCTTGCATGTTATCAGTCCAAGAAATACGTAGCGCATCCTTTCTCAAGAGGATGCCACTGTGATAATAGCTCAGTATAGCACATGCATCCAGGCCCTTACATCTCAAGGGCTCTGTTAAGGCATTAGTGTTTTTCAAACTTTTAGCCTCTGACATATTTTAGTATATCATCAATCTTTCACAATGCATCCCTCGTATCCATAGCACACTTCATTAGTCATTGCCATATTCTTAGTACCTATAGATTTTACGCATTTTACAGCGACTATTTTAGGCCTCTTTACAGCCATGCCGCATCTGTTTTATCCACACCTTCTAATTCACCATTCATGTACCACTGACAAGTCATTATCATCGCCTTGGCGCTCTTTGGCCACATCTGGCCCTTGCGCCAAAAAACTCCAACAATCATCATCAATATTTCATCTCAGTTCGGTTTTAGACCTGGATTATAGACGGAAGTGGCTTTATTGCACCAAAAAGAATTAATATTACGGAACATTGAGAATAAACTGCTAACACTGGGTGTTTTTATTGACTTCTCAAAAGCGTTCGATCGAATAAATCATATAAGTATGTTAAAAAAGCTGTTTTGTTATGGAATTCGAAGTATTGCAGCTGATTTATTAAGTAGCCACCTATCAGGAAGGTATCAATCAGTTTGTGTTGACCGAGAATCATCAACAGCCCGTGAAATTAAATGCGGTGTTCCCCAAGGCAGTATCCTAGGAGCAGTGTTATTCGTTATATATATAAATGATCTTGTATACATTGAAACCTCAGCTAACTACCTAATGTATGCAGACGACACAAGTATATTTCTTGCTGGAACAGATGCTAATAAAACGTGGAAATCTAATTCTGCATAAACTAAATGCGTGGTCTGTCGAAAACTCATTATTAATAAATTGCTCTAAAACAAAAGCTGCTTTATTCCGCCCAAAATCCGTGCCATGTAACCTCAGTGACGTCCTACACTTACAGGACTTGTAATTGAAATATCTCGTGCAGCTAAATCCCTGGAAGTAATTTTTAACGAATTTATGCTTTGGGACCACCACACTGACTACCTACGTACTAAACTTGCGAAGGCTTTAGGCATGCTGAGGAAGTGTATGTATTTTCTCCCAGTCCGCCAGAACCGTTTAGTTTACAATGCTTTGTTTGAATCACATTTGCATTACTGCCATCTCGTATGGGGAAATGGCACTAAGAAAGCTCTGTATAAGCTAATGATAATGCACAAAAATGCTGTCCGAGCGATTGCAAAGCAACCATATAATTCTCACACATCTCCTTTGTATACTAGACTCAAAATTTTGAAATTACGCAATTTGTACGATTTTAAGTTACTATCCAGCCTTAAATGTGAAATACGTAAGGACACACACTATCTGAGAGCATTATCAAACTTGCGAAACAACGCTTCTTTACGCTCATTGAGACGCACAGAACTTTGGCATGTACCAAGATCTCCTACCAACTATGGATTTCAGATGATGCAGTCAAGCGTCCCACAGCTTTTAAATAAATTCCACCTCCCAATAGATGATTTGCGTGTACTTTCGAGAAATGACTTGTAAGCGCTTTTTGTATAATGCTTGTTATAATTTGCTTCTTTAGTTCATTTGGTTACATAATGCAGTAGTTTCCATCTTTTATCTATTGTTTACCTAATGCTGCAGCTTAAACAGTATTGTTGCTCATGTATTATTTACTTCTGCGAAAGTGTCCGCTATTGTTTAGCAAACTAGGACCGCAACTGAAACAGTCTTTGTGTACATGTATTACTTCATTCTGCCAAAGTGCCCGCTGCCGGGTAATGGGAGGTGGGGCCAGTCAAGCTACATGTTGTAGCTTTTTTCGCGCTTTCCCTACCACATGCCATGTGCAATTTTCTTTTGTACTTTGTGTGGTAAATAAGTCAACTTCAACCGCGTCAGGCGGGCTGTAAAGGGAGCGAACGTGACAGCCGTAGTTGTATTCGCGGCCGCTTGGCTGGCCCGAACGGCGCTACTTGACGAGGATGGGACGCATCGCTTCCACGGGCGACGGCGTTCCTAGCGTGTTCCTGGCGCTTTTTCTCTCCCCGACAACAGTCCTTGACTGGTGACGCAATGGCGGATCAGGCCGTTTTCGGTACACGCGGCAGGCCGCAACCTTGTTTTTTTTTTTTTTTTTTCCAGCGACTGTGGTATCGCAGGAACAAGTAGGAATTGAGGACCCGTGTGTTCGAGCTTCTAGGCGAATAAAAAAGACTCCATGCCGCTATCAAGAAGGTTCCTTAGCTCACGTGTTCCCATCATCGAAGGACATGTACTTCCAGAGGTTCTACGAAGTACATGACACCGTGCTGTCTTTGTTGAGTAACAGGTATCCACTTAAAATGGGGCAGCATATGTCACACACTGAGCAGTTTGCCATAGGGAATGAAGACGAAGCATATATAACCAAGTTCTATGGTGACGACCTTGAACCAGGACGCCTGATTTTGCATAAAGATATGCCGATTGACATTATAAGCTAGAACAATTTGGCACCATTGCACACATTTTAGGACGTCGTGCACATGTTTTCGGGGGGTAAGGGCTGTTAGATATGAACCATTAACTAGCATCGGTCAAGTTCTTCGAACGCGACCACTGGCTGGCGTATGGCAATTCAGCTGCGCAGGTGCGCGTCGACCATGCTGTCGGACCCGTCAGTGAGGCTGCGCAGTTGCACCATCGTATGCCGCGGCGGCGAGCTCTTGTCTCTCCCTGCGTGACGCTTCCCGAAATGGCAACTGGAAGCCGGCACGGTTCGAAGTCGCTGACCTTCGGCGCGGGAAAAGCTACCTTGCTGCACAGAGAACGACCAGTCCACTCCAGCTGAGCGTGTTCCAGGCGTGAAGGCAATGCCGGGCGAATGTCAACATCGCATCGAAGAATAGAGCCGATGGAGTGGCCAAACATGGCTCCAATTTCACGGGCCCTGCAATTTCATGAACATGATGACACCAGCACGGGCTAGAGGATGACGTGTCCCTCACGGAGTGAAAGGGCCAGAGAAATATCGAGAAGAGAGACGTTCTTCTCGCTGGGGGCCGCAGCGTCCGATTTGCTGCTGACCGAACGATCGCCTTTTTTTCTGTTCTTTTGCTTTTTCTATTCCTGTGAAATCAACCTTCATTTTTATAAGGCCTCTTGAACTTCGGCCAACTCCCGCACACAACGGCAAGATTAAATAGTGCGAACACCTGCAAAACCTTTTGACGGAAATAGCCAAATTACGTTGATCACACCGGTCTCGCGGAGCACATCCGAGAGATCCTTTCCTTGTCTTCGGCGACTGAAAACATACTTTCGGTCGAAGACTGGAGAAGCCCGTTTGAACCATGTCGCAATTTTGCACGCCCACAATGACTCTCTCGCATAATCAATTTGAGTAAGACTAACGACGACTTCATTTCCACATCAAGTGCTCGAATGAACATGTTTTCACTGATGGGGAAACCATCGCATCAGACAACGAACTGATGTATTTAATAAGAAAAAGAAAGGCACCAACTTACAAGTCAAAGCAAAGCTTGGAAAACAACGAAAGAAGTTATACAACGTTAGGATGGATAGTTGGGCATGTTGGTTAAGCGTGATCTGAAGTTAGGAAAGCATGGTTGCGCGAACAGGAAAAGAAAGACTTGGAAAGAAAAGTAGGAAACGATAGGTCAGGCGCTGAACTTCAACTGATTTATTCTTACAGCAGTGCAAGAGGGAGCTGTAAGAAAAAATCAGTTGAAGTTCAGCGCCTGACCTATCGTTTCCTACTTTTCTTTCCAAGTCTTTGTTTTCCTGTTCGCGCAACCATGCTTTCCTCAGATGTCAAGCAACACGCCCCGCAACAAGTTCTACTCTGAAGTTAAGGCGCGAAAACGACGACGGACGAAGGGAGAACACGCACTCACACACAGGGCGCCACTTCCAACAATGTTTAATCTATTTTCCAACGCCACTATTTTATACAGGGAGCGCAATCACAGTTTCTCAGAGCGCATTCGCGTTCAGGTAAAGCAGTTTTTTGCGTGATGGTAATATTGATGCAACACTTACGCAATTGTCACCTGCCTCAATGATCCTTTTGGCCTCAATTATTAAACGAACCCATTTGTCACGGCTTCTGGCAAACCACAGCGCAGGCGTAGAAGTCTGGCTTACATTTGCATTCTCTACAATGAATTGCCAGGTGGCCCTCTCTCGTTGACTTTGTTATTATGTTGCCTCAGCCTGTCATTCAGGGAACGGAAAAGAAAGAAAAGTAGGAAACGATAGGTCAGGCGCTGATAGGTCAGGCGCTGACGCCTGACCTATCAGCGCCTGACCTATCGTTTCCTACTTTTCTTACCAAGTCTTTCTTTTCCGTTCGCGCAACCATGCTTTCCTCAGATGTCAACCAACTCGCCCAGCAACAAGTTCTACTCAACTGTCATTCAGGCACTGCTCGGTTTGGCCCACGTACTTTCTACCGCAATCTAAAGGAATTTCGTAAACTACTCCTGCCTGACAATCTACGTATTTGCTGTCGTGTTTTGTGACACAGGCCGGTGCCTTGCGGAAAAAAGGGTTGGTCATTCTGCAGAGCTTGGAAAGCTTGCACGGGGCAGCAAACACGACATTTACGTTAGCTCGCTTGGCAATCTTTTTCAAATTGTGCGACATGCGGTGTGTGTAAGGTATGGCAGCTACCTTTTCTTTTTCGCGAGGTGGTCCAGTTGGTGAGTCCACGACTTCTTCAGGATTGTTTCCGCTACGGAAACTAGAACAGGCTGCGGCTAGCCTGCCTCTTCCAGTCGGTCGATCTGCTTAAGAAAACTCGCCGCAGCTCGATGTGGACATGACTTCTTAAAAACATTCAGCAGGCACATGTTAGCAATGCTTTGTTTAACCAGCTTAGAGTGAGAGCAGCTAAAAGGTAGCAGAGGTTTACTAGCCCGAGGTTCATACTGCCAACAGACGTGGTTACTTGCTAAAAACAATCTAAGATCTAAAAAAATGTGCCTGCTGAATGTTTTAAGAAGTTTATTTAGTTTATGATAACATATTTAGTTTATGAATATCGCGCCGTGTTCTTGGCAAGAACGGGTATAACTTATTCACATTTTCATGTTTATACCACATATTCAAGTCACCTATGTCACCGTATTTTCTAAAGGTGGTTAAAGACACCCACATCCCAGATACGCTATATCCGTCCGAAGTCAGCTAATAAGACGTCGTCATCAGAAAACGAAGCTTCCAGCCTTTAAATCGACGTCTAAATCGGCTGACGTCAAGAACTTACGCCAATGCCTCACTGCCTATCGATGTCCTCCTAGCTTCAATGGCTCGGTACAGTTGGCAAGGCCTCTCGCCCACTGCACTCCTTACTTTCTGCATTTGAGTGAATCGCTTACCCGTTTGTGGCGCACGTGGAATTGAGGAAATAGCCATATATTCCTTCAAAAAAATGAAGAATGTGGGTGTCAGACATAAAATCAACAAAAATTTGCTTGGAGTCACCGAAAAGGTACCATGTGCCGAGTGTGAGCATATTGGCGAAAGTTGAAGTTTTGGGCGATGATCGCAGCAACATGCAAACAATGTCAAAGAAAACACTGCCTCAATTGCGAAGCAAAGCGGTATCTATCGGTGATGAAATAGACGAGGGCCACGCACGTATTATGGCGACGCAAAAAGAAAAAATGCCACGTTGGCATTCTATGTTTATCCACACTACTGCACAAACTCTGAATCGCCGTCACGGCAGCCTTTTCCTTTCTAACCACGTAATAAATTTTAATTTATTAGCTCGATAGCGTTTAGGGTCCCTTATCGCAGAAAATCCGACGTCGGCAACCGGCGTGTGATCGCGGGTGGCGGAGAAAATCATCCAACCACATCGACCGCGCTGGCCCCCCACGTGGTGCAAGGTTTTGGTGAGCAAAAATTTAATTTCTCACAGTGAAATCCATCAGAAAAATGGTAAACATTGGGCGTCGGATTTGCCGTCGGATTGTAATTTCATTGCACGAGAAAAACTGATTCTGCTACGAGGAAAGTCAAACATTTCTACCAGACCGTCGGGGCAATCGCAAACAATTAATAAAATAATAAAAAAAGGTGCTAGGGCCTTCCCATTATATACAAGACCACTTATATTGCCCCTGGAAAAACGTCTTTCCAGCAATGCATTTCAGTTTAAAAGTGAAGCCGACTTTACGGGGATCGGTGTAAGCTTGGTCTGTGTAAGCTGGCTTTTCCACGTTCAGTGTTGCAGTGAATGAAGCCTGCTTGCCGTATGCGAACGATGCGATGCGAACGGGTCCCGATAACGCTGTCGCGTTCTACTGTTAAAGGCGAAGCTTAAGCGTCCTCCAAGTTTATTTGACTGATACAGTAAATTTTTGGATAGGTATGAACTTAATATTAATAAAAGGCTGCAGACGGCTGTATCTGTTCACGCTAGGAGAGCCAGCCCCCTCTGGAAAACGAATGTGCAGAAGAAAAGTGCACGTCGTGAGATGCACAAAGTGACCCCTTGCGCACGCGTTTAATCATTCATGTCTGAGGGTGCCACAGAAAGGCAAGCGAAGACTGATATAAAGACACGCTGGGCACAAGCGCCGACTTGATTCTCAGCACTTGTGTCCGGCGTGCTACGACAACTTTCAGTGCTCATTCAAACTCGTCAATGTAACCGTACCAACTTGAATGCGAACACCGATGCCACGGACAGCCACAGTGAAGAGGCATGGTCTCGATGCTGCGTTGTCACATACACGACCGAGATGAGCGGAGCCGCTGCAAAACGAAACAAGGTTATTCTGTCAGGCCAGCAAGAATAAAGCAAATGCCAACTAGACAGACAGAAAACTTTGCGATATTTCACATTCCTTCTGGGGACAGTGTTGTAAAATATTGACGTTCTTTGGTCAGTTGAGCACGAAGTGTTCTATCGAATAAACAAGCTGATACTTATGGGGCTCTGGTATCTCAGAGGAGTAGCGACCACCACGGATTCAGGCTTAGCAAGTCACAGGGCCGTGTCCGCCGACTATAGCGCCACTGTGCGTCCGCTGTGCAGGCCGCAAGACCGAGCACTGCGCGCGCGCACAGTCACGGAAACTCTGGCAGCACTCGGTGCCGAAAGCACATCCCACGCACTGTGGGAATCGAACCTTCTGTGCTGTTTGCTTTGATTGATTAGCGCTGACGATCACTGCGAATGTTTAATTTCTTGAACGCGAGAGGGGCGAGTTGATACGTTAGCTTGCGTTCGCCACTGCTGTGTGTCCGCGTAGCACACCAGGGAGACAGGTGTTTGCTTGAAGCGTTGTTGTGCGCCATACTCCATAAACTCTGAGAGGGTTGAGCATACTGATTGCCTCACATGGCACATCGCATCGTGGCAGAAATATTGAATTATGGGGCTGCCAAAACCACAATCGGATTATGAGGAACGCCGTAGTGGCCAACTCAGGATTAAGTTTACACCGAGGTGTCCCTAGATCGAAGTGCACGAGCGTTTTGCCCCCTTCGAAATGCGGTTGCCGCGGTTCGATCCCGCGACCAATGCCATAGCTGCAAAGCTACCGCTCACAGAAGTGTTGATTTGACGTGTCACCGCTTCCGCTTATCGTGCGCGCCCTGCTTATCCGCTTGACAAATTTGTGTGGTGTTTATTTTCCACAAATGGCAGCAACGCACCGTGCCGTATACGTTGAACATAAATTGATGCCGTTCGCTCGCAACCGCTGTCGTGTCTATGACAGTAGCGTTTCCTTGCCCTGTCCTCCCCCCCCCCCCCCCCCCCTCGTATGGGATCCGCGAGCGAAGAGTGGCAATTCACTCGTTTCGCGACTGCGCCGGCTGTACCCATTGTCTACCCCCTCTATTCTTTGCCTCTCGACGTCAGTAAAAAGGTAAGCGCTGCAATTTCTGCAATGCTATTGCGGGGGGTCACGAGTAATTACAGCTAATGTAGCGACGCCCGGGGAGCTCCAGAGGGTGCACATTCGACGCGGTGCAAACGGGTTTATCGCTTTGCCTTTCCTCTCTGTCCCGTCATGTATACATACGCTCTGAACCAAACCCCCGACGCGGTGTGCCAGACAGGAGTGGGCATGAAAACACTGCGCCGTTATAGCCCGTCGCTGGCGGGGGATGGCTGCCTGCGACACACGCCCCGCTGGAGAGCCCCGCTGCTGCGCTACGTGCACTCGCGAGAGTTCCGTCAGCATCTCGGCGTAGTATGACCATGCGCTAGCACTTGTTCGGCCTTCGAAAAAATGTCACAGTTTCGCCCTAAGGGCGAAGCGATGAATGCGATAGCAACACAGCAATGTCATACGAAGTAAGGTGAGCGGCTTTGGTAGCAATATGAATTGTAGTAAACATGAGCTGATTAAGTAAGCAGGTGTGCTACGGCGTAAGTAGACCGACATGAAGAGAGACTCGATGACCACGAGAAGGCGCGTGTGAAACGGTGGTGTTGATGAGAAGCGCTTCCCGTGGGCAGCGCGTGCGAAGGGACACACCTGTAGCGCTACACTGCCGACCCGGGCAGCATTGCATGTGTAGCGTGCGTTGGAAAATGTGGCCCGACTATTACTAACTGATTGAAGAAGCGTGGTGTGAGCGCGCACAAACAAACATGAATAGATCACACTGAATGACTGCAGACAACGACCGTCAAAACGCTGGCAGCGAGCGGATATATACGCCGCAGGAGCGGGCGAAGGTACGTGCGGTCTATCGCTTCAACGGAAACTGAGCGGCGAATGCGCATAAAGGTCAGAGCCGTGTGGAGATAAGAGACGGTGCGGTCGAACGAACGACGAGCGCGGTTGTTGGCAGCGTAGAAGTGCGCCCCCCCCCCCCCCCCCCCGCTTCTTCCGGCGCTGGCTTCCCGCTTCCTTGCTTGCGCGTGGGAGAGATAAGAGACTGTGCGGACGAGCGACGAGCGCGGTTGTTGGCAGAGAAGTGCCGGCGCTGGCTTTCCGCTTCCTTGCTTGCGCGTGGGAGATTGAGTGCGTTCGCTCTGCGTGATAGCGCGCGTCCCCGCACGCTGCCTCTGGGGCATACGGCGCGCGGCGAAGATTTTATCTATACGGAACCTCACGGCGACGCCGACGGCAGAAATCCGGTTGAAGTGTCCATATAATTGCTATCGCAATAAAAGAAGCAACGCAACATTCGCGCGCACCATAGGTGCCATGACTGCAGAACAGGCTACAATCCAAACAATGACCAAACAAAGGGTGGCGTGTCCCCCCCCCCCTCGCTTTGCCGCCCCCGCTGCCGATTGCAAAAAGCGGCTGAGAAGCATGGGACCACAGAAAGGGCTCTTCCCTTCTCTCCCTTAGCACTCTGACGGAGCAGCTGTTGTGAGTGGCTTGTGCGCGAAAAGCTCTGCACCTCAGCGCATCTCAGGAGCTATCACCGCGTTCTGACACTCGTACTGACCCTCATGCGCCATATGCATATCAGGATACTGGTAAATAAAAAAAATATCGCTTGCTCTGTAATACAAGAATCAACTGGGTTAGAATATTAACAAAGTGGTGTCTGACACTCATGCCGGAGTGTCCAGGGTGCGGAGAGATGGCGGCACTTCTGCGGCGGGTGCCTTCTTTAAAGACGTTGGAGTTGCGAGCTTGATTGCTGGCCACACGGGCGCCGACTACTCGGGAGGCCGAGCTCCCTCGAATTTTCCCGAGCCCACCCCGGGGCTGCCGAAGCGCCCCTCCCCACCTTCCCGGCATCCCAATTTTTCTCTTCCAGGCTTCTGCGGTTGCCCACATCAGAAGTTTCTTTTATACTGTCCCTAGCATCGTATTCGCTAAATCTTTCAATTGACGAAATGTTTCTTATAGTACCGTTGAAGGGCTGGGCAAAGATTATTTCCAATGGTATCATGATACGACAAAAGATACTCGGGCAGCAAGTATTTGAGGTACAGATACAAGATACTAGCGCAGTTATTTTATCGGCTGCCATACTTTCTATTTTTATGTTAAAATATTTCGATACATTCGCAGTTTTTTAATATAGGTCTATATAATGTAGTAGCGAACACATATGCTTAAAATGTTTGCTTGAAGATTTAATAACTCCACGAACATTGCTTCATTTGAATGAAATATCTGTTATATAGTATCTCACAATTTCTTGCTCAAAGGATAATAATTTCATTCCGAAACAATTTATTTGGGTGGCTTTAGCTGCTCAACATTGCTGCTCAACACCGCTGCGCTGTCAGCGGTATTTTGGCCTAGCCAAGCCCGTTTCGCGCGGCAGATCAAGAGCCGTGCTGCGCATGCGCAAGGATCAGTGATGTCACACGGCTTGCGCACCGGAGCTACCGGAGCCGGTACCTCTCGCGCACTCCGCCGCCGCCGCGCGCGACTCACCGCCGCCGGTCTGCGCATTCCAGAGGAGTGACGTCGTAGCCGTGGTAGACGCACTGGCGCCGGCGCGCGCTCGCGGTGCAGTCGGCGTCTGGCACTGCGCTGGAGCCGCTGCGCATCTGACTGGCGTTTGCCAGTGTGGTATAGCCATGGAGAAGGAGAGCGCAAATGCTGCTCAACAGCGCAGAAGAACGGAGAAGCTTGACTCATCGGATCCCGAAGTAGTTGCCTGGCAATTAGCGGTTGAGCGTAGGAGGAATGAACAGAAGAAGGCTATATATATGTGCCACATAATACGTATACCGCGTGTGTGTCATTGGAACAGCAGTAAGCATGACAATCAAGCTAATCCTTGACAATCTAGACAACCAGGAAAGCTAAGAATAATCAGCTGAACCTTTGCTAACGCTACGTATATCCTGGCATAGCCGAGCTAAGCCACTGTTTCTTTTTTGCAAGTGATGGGAGTCGTTGCTGTGCTTGCCAACCAGCTACCATCGTTACATTTTTCAAGAGCGGAAGACGTGCTTAGAGGCAGAGTCGACTGCAATATTTTGTTGCTGCACAAAAATATGTAGATTTTCGGCGTGATCATAATAATGGAAAAACAAAAATTAAAGTTTTCAAGAAGTTTTTTAGAGTACATAGATAAAATCGTAGCAAATAAATTCTGAAAACGTCATTTACAACTTTTTCGTGTCTTAAGGCTGAGGACAACTGACTACTGGTTTCCATTATTTTTCTTCGTTATATATTTAAGTGAGTTGAATATTCTGCCATAAGGTATTGCACAATTAGCCCAATTAATTAAATTGAGACTTTCAAGTGTCCATTGTTCTTAGACAAATGCTTTAAGTCTACGCGGATGCTGCAAAATTTCTCAACATTGGCGAGGGGGATGTGAAAAACAAAACAAAAATACAGTAAATGCCTCAGTAAATTTTCATTTTGAGTGCTATTTCCACCCGTTAAGTGGCTCGACCCTCGTGTTCGCAGCCTTGTATGTGTTTTTTTTGTTGGACTAGGTGTGTTGTCTGCGAATTTACGTGAATAAACAAGCAGGTCACATTTCAATCTGACGGAGAAAAAAAACAAAGAAAGCCTACGTTGTAGAAGCACTGTACTGAAACGCAAGTAGACAGAGTCCAAATTTGCATATATTTCGTAAAAAGGATGCCTAAATTGTCGATTGAAAAACTGGCATCACTAAAATGAAGCTGAATAAAGCAATAAAAGCGGCATGTTCCCTGTGAAAAAATGATGAGCGTTAGCCTTGTGGGTCACCGATTTCTGTTTAAAGAAAAAAAAAAGCTTCGCGTCGCCGTGTATTATGGTATTCCTGAAATCCAGTAAACAGCGTATTTAAATTTAGATTCGCGCCAAAATTATTCGCTTGAGTTCCATTACTGTAGGTACATCCGAATGACTATATGAGATTCAAAAGTGAGATGAAATGGCTGGCCGCGGCGTGTACGGGAGTGTGCACCTATGCCTTCGCTATATTATGTTGCCACACACTTTAAAGCACGAGCATGGTAATCAACCGATGTGCTTTTCTACAGCTTCATCCCTAATTGTAAACCGGGGTTCTGCCACTCTCGGTGATTATTGCCAGCCTGATCCCTCCCTATTTTGCTAACTGTCGATTGTATAGTTTGTTTTCATACCAAATATTCACATAATAATCTATACATGTTCGGCTAGTAATGAAATGTTTATTTCTCTCACAGGTAACTTAACAAGTAACCAGCAAGAAGGGATGCAGGGCAAAAAGCTGCTTTGATGCAGGTTGAAGACCGCCCGGCGGCCTTTGATCACATGACAGTATCTTCACAATAATCGTGAAATCGAGCTAGCTTCGTATAGGCAAAAAGGCTAATGGGTCGAACAGAACCGGGCATGCCAACGTATGGTGCTTTCGGGCTTGAGCCTGGCCTGGGCCTGAAAAATCGGCCCTTGCAGTGCTCTACTGCAGATAGTCTGATGAGCAGATTCTCATAAGATTATGAAATATTGAGTAGAACAGCTTAAGACGTAACCTGCTTCCCTGTTCAAGCAAAAGGATCCAGTCAAGTTCTTTTTCCCTCTTACACTTAGAAAGCGGTTGTATATCACCAGGACGAACAGTGTCGCGATGGATTGGACTTTTTCTAGTGCATTAATATGCAAAACAAATTATTGTGCTTTGCGTGCCAAAACCACGATCTGATTATGAGGCACGCCGTAGTGGGGGACTCCGGAATAATTTATATCCCCTGGTGTTTTTTAACGTTCACCCTCTGCTGCATTGATATGCACATAAGAAAGCGGATCCTAGACAGAGAATGCCTACACCAATATTGGTAAAGCTTGTTTTATACGCTGTTCTTTCACGCTAATGGATACGTGTTTTAAACCTTGTTGCAAGAACTGACGGGCACGCCCGGCATTTCTAACTACGGTATTAACATGTTATGACCAAGAGCCATCCTCTGACAGCATAAGACCTCAATATTTCGCTGATGAATTATTTTTTATTTCTTGGCCACTTAACAAATACTTATATCTGATTTTGTTATATTTTTCTACTGAAGCGAATGTCTACATAATTATTTATGCTTAGGTACATGCTATTGGTGACGCACCATTTTTATACGTGCTTCAAGTCGGCTGCGAATAAAAACAATGCCGCTTTAGATGCCCTTGCACACAGTGCAGAATCATCCAGAAAAATTGTATCCCGCTTCAATAACATCACACACATTGTTAATAAAAACAAAACAAGAAATTAGGCAGAGACATTTAAAATTGCTTACGTGTGTGAAAGCGACATAGTCCCTTTGGTGAAATGTTTTTTCCGCCCGCGTCCGTGCAAGTTCTATCGACGCCTCCCAAATGAAAACGCGCCAAGCGTTTGAACCCACTCGCTTGCCCACGAGTTCATATCTCGAAGGACCACCCATTGGCTGCGCCGTCATGTGCCTAACGACGCATGCCTATTTATTTACAAATACTGCAATCCTGTTACGGGATTTTTGCAGGCTGGTGATACAACATTATGACAGGATTAGCAGGGAAAACAAAAGAAAATTGCCTGTACACATACTAGTTAAAAGACAATACAGATATCATGAAATAAAAGATACGCTTCGAGTACAACTGAACACTTGCATATACTGCAAGTGCAAATGTAACAGAGCGAAAAGAAAAATAAGGAAATTACACAATATGGGACATAAACAAATTCAAGGATGGCTGCAACACGACATCGTTGGACAGCTGATTCCATTCAGTCACGACCCTGGAAAAAAATGAGTATTTAAAAGCAGTTTTTGCGGCTAGTGAAGGGGGTAGTTCTTAGTGCATGCCGTTGTCTTGTAGCATAACCCGATGAAAAGGAAATAAGCTCGGAAATATCTACGCTGTAGTATCCCTTGATGAGCTGAAACAAAATTTTTAATGTGAGAACACGATTCCTTTGGGTCAGAGTTGGCAGATTGGCTCTGTTTAGCAAGGCTGTCATCGACGTGCGCCCAAAGCTGTTATATATACATATACATATTGCCACGCGCCTTCAAAGGGGGCTAACGACGTTTATTTATGAGCAGCTGGCCTCTGGAGAAAATGGCGGCGAGAGCTAACCATCGAGCGGGGCGGTTAGCACGCGCACTTCTTTCTTCTTGCGCCTCTGCGCTTGCCCTATTCCCACTACTACAGGTGACATTTCCCCCCTTCCTCGGAAAGAGCATCGCCTCGATGCTCAAGAAGTGGTGTGGGAAAGGAAAAAAAAAAAGAAAACACGCTCAATGAAAATGCTCGCGCACAGAGCACAGTGATAGCTACAGCAGCGTAGCTAGAAACAGTTCTCTACGTCTCTAGAAACCTAGAGGTAAGCGCATGAGGTGCAAATGGGAGCGTAAAAATCACGAGCGCGCAACGTAGGGCTTCATGCGTACGACGTGAACGACGTCAGGGCTAGGTGGTTGTCTACGCCGTGTTTGCGCCGCACTGTCTGGAACGACTTCATAGTTCACGTCACTAATGCGGCGCAGCACTTTGTATGGGCCAAAATACCAGCTGAGCAAGTTTTCACAAAGGCCACGGCGGCGAACAGGGGTCCACACCAACACTTGGTCTCCGGGACTGTAGCGCACTTGCCGGTGACAGATGTTATAGCGCCGTGCATCTGAGACTTGCTGCTCACCGATGTGCAGCCGCGCGAGCTGGCGAGCCTCCTCAGCGCGCTGAGGAAACTCTTCGGCGTCAGTAGTTAGGTGCTCGGCGTCGTGGCACGGAAGCATAGCGTCCAGCATCGTCTGTACTTCGCGGCCGTAGACGAGGCGAAATGGTGTGAAGCGCGTTGTTTCTTGTACGGCGGTATTATACGCGAAGGTCACATAAGGCAGGATACGATCCCATGTTTTGTGCTGGACGTCGATGTACATAGACATCATGTCTGTGATGGTCCTGTTTAGTCGCTCCGTAAGGCCGTTGGACTGCGGATGGTAAGCGGTCGTCTTTCGATGCCTGGTGTTGCTTAGTTGAAAAATTTCGTCCATGAGCTGTGCCGTGAACGCCGTTCCTCTGTCTGTGATAACAATGGATGGGGCACCATTGCGCAAGACAATGTGACACATGAAGAACTGCGCTACCTCACAAGCCGTGGCTCGTGGGAGCGCCTCTGTCTCAGCATAGCGGGTTAAATAGTCAGTGGCGACAATCACCCACTTGTTGCCGTCGGTTGATAGAGGAAACGGCCCAAGAATGTCCAAGCCGACTTGGTTGAATTGCTTATGAGGTGGTTCGATGGGTTGCAATAACCCGGTGGGCTTCAGGGGTGGTGACTTTCGCCGCTGACATTCACGACAGCCTTTAACATACTGTTTGACGCTTGCCGACAGCCCGGGCCAGTAATACATCTCGCGCACTCTAGCAAGCGTTCGTGAGGAGCCATGGTGGCCAGATGTAGGCTCGTTGTGGCAAGCGAAAAGAATATCGTCCCGCAAGTCTTTGGGGACTACTAGGAGGTAGGCTCGGTCATTCGGGCGGGCGTTCTTCTTGTACAGCACATTGTCTCGTAGACAGAAGGACGTCAAGACGCGACGTAGATGGTGTGGTATGGTTGTTTGACGGCCCTCTAAGTGGTCGATTAGAGGTCGAATTTCAGCGTCGTCACGCTGCCATCTGACCAAGTCCGACGTAGTAAGGGCGCCCAGGAAGCCGTCGTCGTCCTCTGACCGTCGACTGACAGATTCGGCGGGAGCACGCGACAACGTGTCGGCGTCTTCGTGCTTGCGGCCAGACTTATAAACTATAGTGACGTCAAATTCTTGTAGCCGCAAGCTCCACCGTGCCAGTCGTCATGAAGGATCGCGTATGTTCGCCAACCAACATAGAGCATGGTGGTCTGTCACCACTTTGAAGGGGCGGCTGTAGAGATAAGGGCGAAACTTCGTGATCGACCAGACGACCGCGAGACACTCTTTTTCCGCTCGCTGTCCCGCCTCGGCACGGGACAGCGAGCGGCTAGCATAAGCAATTACTCTTTCAATGCCGTCTTGACGTTGGACGAGTGCTGCGCCAAGGCCGATGTTACTGGCGTCAGTATGCACCTCGGTGTCAGCCTCTTCGTCGAAATGTGCCAGGCGAGTCAGGGGTTCGCATGCAGTCATCAAATGACTGCATGCGTTGTCGTAGGTCAGCGAAGGCCGTCTGTTGCTCATGCGTGCAGGTAAATGGCGTGTCATCCCTTGTAAGGCGAGTCAGGGGTTCCGCAATCTTCGAGAAGTTGTCGATGAAGCGGCGATAATACGCACACAAGCCCAGGATGCGTCGGACGGCCTTCTTGTCGGCAGGAGGAGGAAAAGCTGCTACAGCGGCAAGTTTGTCGGGATCGGGTCGAACTCCTTTGGCGCTGACGACGTGTCCAAGAAACTTGAGCTCTTCATAACCGAAGTGGCACTTTTCTGGTTTAAGCGTGAGATCAGCTGATTGGAGCGCTTCTAGCACATGCCGCAGGCGATGAAGATGTTGCTCAAATGTTTCAGAAAAGACAACTTCGTCGTCAAGATACACAAGGCAAGTCTGCCACTTCAATCCAGCGAGGACAGTATCCATCATTCGCTGGAAAGTAGCTGGGGCTGAACACAAACCGAAAGGGAGCACTCGAAATTCGTAAAGGCCGTCGGGGGTCACAAAGGCAGTCTTCTCGCGGTCTCGTTCGTCTATCTCGATCTGCCAGTATCCACTTTTCAAGTCGAGTGACGAAAAGTACTGGGCACGCCGCGGTCGATCTAACGAGTCGTCGATACGTGGCAGTGGGTACACGTCCTTTTTAGTTACGTTGTTGAGCTTCCGGTAGTCGACGCAAAAGCGTAGCGTTCCGTCTTTCTTTTTGACAAGAACGACCGGAGACGACCATGAGCTGTTGGAAGGTTCGATCACGCCATCTTCAAGCATCTCTTGTACTTGCGTACGAATAGCTTCGCGCTCCTTTGCCGACACGCGGTAGGGCTGCTGGCGTATCGGGCGTGCGTCGTCGCATGTGATGATCCTGTGCCTAGTGACTGAAGTCTGGCGCACCTTAGACGAGCTTGCGAAGCATGCCCTGAATTCAAGCAAGAGCTCGTGCAGTGCTGCCTGTTTGTCTTGAGACAACTCTGAATTAATGTCGACGTTGCCCAGTGCCTTGTCAGCCATCCTCACTGGTTCAGGGGCAAAACATTCAGCAACGTGTTCTATTTCTTCGGCAAACGCTATCGAAGTACCGCGGAAAAGGTGTCGATGCTCGTTACTAAAGTTGGTGACTAGTAACTTATATCGGCCAGAGTGGCAAGATGGGCTTGTTGGTTGATCATGAAGGCTGTATATCAGCGCTTAGTAAGGACGAGGACAAAGAAGGAGACGAACGGACACACATGCACCTTTATATCGGCCATCACGAAGCTGTAGCACACTTCTGGCCGCACAAACACCTTGCGTCAGTAGATACGCTAAGTTACTTTCTGCGACCACTCCACCTTCGCGCAATCCACCGCACATCACTTCGACTAGAACACTGGCTCGTGGAGGAAGCGTAACACTTTCGGCGGAAACACGTAGCGCGTCGTCACGTCGTTTGTCGGCGTTTGTGTCGATTGCTTGGTCGGCTGAGAACGTGGCTACACCTCCACGTAAGTCAATAACAGCGCCGTATTCCTGCAGGAAGTCAACTCCGAGAATGACGTCGCGGGAGCATTCGCGTAGGACAAGGCAATTAGCCACGACTGTCGATCCTCGAATCCGAACTCTTGTCGTGCAGGTTCCCAGTGGAGTAACGACGTGACCACCAGCCGTACGAATCTGCGAACCATGCCAAGGTGTAATTACTTTCTTCAGAAACGTCGCCATCTTCCCGCTTAATATAGAATAGTCCGCTCCGGTATCCACTAAAGCGCTAACCGCATAACTGTCAATCACCACAGGTAAGTCGAGCGAAAGCCGGTCATTCCGTTCAGCTGCAGTTGATGTCGGTCCGCTACCCTTCGTTACTCGCGTCGATCGGAGGTCTTCAGCGCGTCGACTGCCAGCGGCCTCACCCCCAAAGGTCGCTGGAGTTAGTTTTCCCGGCGGGGACTTGGCGACCGTCTGCTAGAATATATACCGCTGAGGCGATGGTGAAAATCGCCTTGGCGACGGCGAGCGCGACTGCCGCCCGGTAGGCGGTGGCATGCGTTGTTGAGCCAGATAATCTTCAATATCCCGAGGTCGTTGGCCCAGTCGGGGTGGTGGAGAGTAGGCGGAAAAGCCCCGCAACCCAAGGCGTCGGTATGGGCACTGGCGGTACAAATGATCTGCCTCACCACAGTGGAAGCACAGAGGACGGCGATCCGGAGTGCGCCAAACATCTGACTTCCGAGGGGACATGCGTCGATCGTCGGCTTAATGTACTGGTTGCTCCTGCGGAAGCACAACCGGAGGAGCGGCATGGTGAAACGGTGGAGGCGTGCGTCGTTCCTCGATGTACGGCACCGGTTGGGCTGGTGGAAGTGCAACCGGATGAACGGCCTGGACAAACAGCGGCGGGGACGAAGCAGGCTGTCTCAACACTTCTGCGCAGGTCGCACGGTGGTGTACAGAAGGTACAGGCGCGGTGTTAGCAAAAGGAAAGTTGGACCGGAGCGCTTGGTTCACTTCATCTTTTACAACACTCGCAATGGAGCTCACCGTGGCTTGTGGCGTGCCATAAACCTTCATTATTTCTTCGCGCACAACGGTGCGGATGAGTTCGCGAAGGTTGCCATTATTGTTTCCAATGGCCGTCAAAATGTCTGTACTCGCGTTCACTTGCCGATCATAAAAGTTCGAGCGATGCTGAAGCATCTTTTCCATACTTACAGCCTCGGCTAAAAATTCGGCGACAGTCTTAGGAGGATTGCGCACCAGACCAGCGAAGAGCTGCTCCTTCACCCCTCGCATCAGGTGACGCAGCTTCTTGTCCTCGGTCATTCCAGGGTCTGCTCGTCTGAAGAGGCGCGTCATATCTTCGACGAACGCAGTAACGCTTTCGTTGGGAAGCTGGACTCGGGCCTGGATTGCTCGTTCGGCTCGTTCGCGGCGATCGGGACTGGCGTAGGTGTCTAGTAGCTGACGACGGAAGTCGCGCCACGATGTCATTTGCTCCTCACGGTTTTGAAACCATGTGCGCGCGCCATCCTCCAGGCAAAAGTAGACATTCCTACGTTTAGTCGCGTCATCCCATTCGTTGCATTCGGCCACGCGCTCGAAGTCGGTCATCCAGTCTTCGACGTCTTCGAAGACGTCGCCATGGAACGACTTCGGCACCAGTGGATTTTGAAGCGTATACCGATTCGTCACTGCACGTTCCATACCGGTTGGGGTAGTCTGAAGCAGTGCGGTGTCTTCAGTATCTTCAGGAGGCAGTCCCCGGATCGAGCCGTGAGATCAGCTGATTGGAGCGCTTCTAGCACATGCCGCAGGCGATGAAGATGTTGCTCAAATGTTTCAGAAAAGACAACTTCGTCGTCAAGATACACAAGGCAAGTCTGCCACTTCAATCCAGCGAGGACAGTATCCATCATTCGCTGGAAAGTAGCTGGGGCTGAACACAAACCGAAAGGGAGCACTCGAAATTCGTAAAGGCCGTCGGGGGTCAGGAGGCAGTCTTCAGGAGGCAGTCCCCGGATCCTGCGGCTGGTCCGATGGACGGGAGTATCGACTAACACAGGGCTGGTGCTTCCGCTCCCAGGAGGAGTCTTCGGCATGAGTGAGAAGTACCCAGCACCTCCACCACTTTGCCACGCGCCTTCAAAGGGGGCTAACGACGTTTATTTATGAGCAGCTGGGCTCTGGAGAAAATGGCGGCGAGAGCTAACCATCGAGCGGGGCGGTTAGCACGCGCACTTCTTTCTTCTTGCGCCTCTGCGCTTGCCCTATTCCCACTACTACAGGTGACAATATATATATATATATATATATATATATATATATATATATATCGAACCGCCCGCTTTTGAATACCTTCTGCTTTATCAATGTCTTTTTCAGTGAAAGGATACCAAATTATAGATGCGTAATCTAAAAGCGGCAGCACAATTGCGTTAAATGCAAGAAGGCGAATCTCAGGTGTTGTCAGTCTCAAAGCCCGCCTGAGAAAGAAAAACTTTTGATTGGCAGAATTGCACACAGTGTTGATGTGTTTGTTCCATCTAAGATCTTTAGAAATCCACATACCAAGATATTTTATGTTCTCAACCTCAGACAGCAAGACATTACACGCCGAGTACTGGAAGTGCAGATTGCTACGCTTGCACGAAATTTTCATAAATACAGTTTTGTCAAAATTGATAGCCATTTGCCAATCACTACACTATTTCACAACTTTTTCAAAGGCTTCATTTAGTCCTAGTTGGTCACTGACGCTATCTATTTCTGGATACATTACACAATCATCCGCATACAGTCTAATTTTCACGGGAATGTCATTAACGATATTATTAATAAAAACAAGAAACAAAATTGGTCCAAGCACCGGACCCTGTGGAACGCCAGACTCAACGGGAAGCCTACGAGAGGCATGGTTTTTAAATGAAAGATATTGATGTCGGTTTGAAAGATATGCAGATAGCCAAGTAACAATTTTGGCATTACCCAGAGTAACATCTAGTTTGTGGAGTAGCTTTTTGTGGGAAACCTTGTCAAAAGCTTTTGGAAAGTCCACGAATATTGCATCAACCTGCTTACCTAAATTTATTGCCTTAGCGAAATCGTGTACCGTAGTTACCAATTGTGTGAATGTAGAAAAACCGTTTCTGAAGCTATGCTGATGGCATGATAGTATTTTATTATTTGAAAGGAACTCAGTATTTTAGTTATGTATTATATGCTCCAGACGTTTGCATGATGTTGGAATCAACGAAATAGGACGATAGTTCAATACGTGCTGTTTATTACCATTTTTGAAGATAGGTTTCACTGCTGCCGTTCTCTAGTCGATTGGAATCTCGCCTTCATTTAGTGATTTAGAAAACAGTACACTCAGATATTTAGAGACCCATGGCGCATAACGCTTTAAGAATTCATATGACAAAGCATCAGGACTGGGTGGTTTCTTAATATCAAGGTTAAGGAGCATGCTAAATGTTGCATTGTCGTTAATAGTAACGTCAGACATATGGGGGTATGAAGCATGAAAGTATGGCAATGAACCATTGTCATGTGTAAACACAGATCTAAAGTGTAAGTTAAATGAATCTGCTATTACTGCACTATCATCACTCAGAACATCATTTACGACGAAAGTATCATTAATTTGCTTACTGGGAGAAATCAGCCTCCAGAACTTTTCAGGGGATGTTGAAATAAATTTGGGAAGTTTCTCCCCAAAGTAGCGTTGCTTGTCTGATGAAACTTTCATTTGTAGCTCGGAAGAGAGTTCGAAATTTTTAGTAAGCAAAGCGTCCAAGTCTCTTGTGGTACCTCTTTTTGTCTTCAGGCGCTTTAACCGTCTTTTTAATTGCAATGTGTCCCGTGAAATCTAAGGAGATTTCCCTTTTCTTTTCTTTAGCATGCAAGGAACAAAGTGCTTTATGCAATCATTTAGAAGATCTTTAAATTGATTCCACAATGTACGTATGTCTGCGCTGCTGTCCTGGAACGAGTCAAAACTTAACGAAAGCATGTCCAATATGGCGACATCATCTGCGCGCGAGAAGTTGAGCACGGAAATGACATCAACAGACTTGTTCACAGAGACGTCCGAAAAGGTCAACAACACAGCAGCGTGATCGGAAATTCCAGGCAGTACTTCGCACTCTGCTTGCCCCGTAATAGATCCACTTAAGAAAAACAGATCAAGGATGGAGCAGCAGTTACCTATAGTATTCTAGTGAAACTGTCACCTACTTGCCGCAGCTCAAAAGAAAAAAAATCATATCAAACAACCCTTCTTGTAGCTTGTCATTAGAAACATTTAGTGTGAAGGTTGACCAATGTACGTTTGGCATATTGAAGTCTCCGCCCAGAATTAATTGATCACCAGGCTTCACATGAGCAATCAGGTAACTTTGCTAATGAGCAAAGAAATCAAGAGTGGAATTTGGTGGTCGGTAAAGCGCTCCCAATACATACCTAATTGCGCCATGATAAGCTTTACAGAATATTCCCTCGATGTTCGGTATATCTGGCATTCTCAAAAATTTTTAAACGCGCCTTGAACAGTAAAGCAACACCTCCGCCTTTGCTACCTCGATCTTTCCTGTGCACATTGTACCCACGAGGAACAAATTCTTTGTCTTTTATAGAACCACTTAGCCATGTTTCCGTGAGAATAATAATTTCAGGGTTATGAGTCACCAATATTCCCTCAAGTTCTGTGACTTTGATAACAACGCTCCGGCAGTTCACGTTAAGTATATTGACCTCCTGAGGCTTTGGTACAAAACGTCTCTTTTGATTTTTCTTTCGTTGGACACGTGCACCTTTCTTTTCATCCCAGTCAAAGATAACCCCGTCTATGCTCAGTGTATTGTGCACAAGTTTGACTTTCGAGCCATTATTTCTTTCTAGAGTAGAACTGTTCCAAAGCTTCCTTCGAATTTCTCGAACTCTACGCGAGAAATCTTGCAATATTGAAACAGCCGTACCCTTCAATTTGAATGCAGCCTTCAAAATTGTCATTTTTTTCACGATAATCGAGCAACCTAAGCATGACCGGTCGTGCATGGCTAGCATGTTTGTTTCCAATTCTATGGCATCTTTCTATATTTGCCAAAGAAATACCCAATTTACTGTGGAACAAATATTTTACTCTCTCTTCAAGATCCTGAAAAGATTCATTGCGTGGTTCGTCGAGACCGTAAATGTCCAAGTTGTTTCTTCGACTACGATTTTCTAGGTCATCTAGTTTTTCAACAAAGGAGGCTAGAACCGCTCTAACCGTAGACATCTCAGTCTCTATATCCTGGACCCGCTTAATAACTACACTTAAGTTGCTAAGTTGGCGCTCTAAACCATCAACACGATCAGTTATTGAACTAACTTGCTTGCCAATCTCTTTCTGAGATGCCTGTACATCTTGCATAGCTGTTTTCAATGAATTTTGACCGGCAAGACGTCCCATCAATATTTCCTTCTCGGTAGGACCAGGGTTGGCCTCAACGTCGCCACAAAGCAAAATATATACAGGAATATTTTTAAGTCGAGCAAGAAGGCATTCAAGACACAGTGGGCAAGGCAGCAGCAGTAAAACCCTATTATCGTTTCGATAGCAGGCGGTCGGCAAATATCTACTGACCTGGGATAGGTAGAAAAATGGGTTCCTGAGTGTGACTTGGCAGCAGTAGCGAAGATTTTGGAGACAAGCCTTTGTTTGCACTTACTGCAGATTGTCACCGTCCCTGCTGCACTCTCAGCGCCGTGTCAGCATCGCCCCGACTGCCACGTGCCTAACGGAGGACGACTTTCCAAGCTCCAGGTACAAGGCGGCGCTGCTGTCAGCGAGATAACACGATCTGCGGTGTTGGTGCCCTCCACGTCACATCGGCCCGGACTACTTAAAGGCGTCGATTCTGGGAGCCAATCTCACTTGGCAGCAGTAGCGACGATTTTGGAGACAAGCCTAAACCCTTGTTTGCACTTGCTGCAGGTTAATGCCCAACTTTTGTTTCTCACGAGTGGAACTGGTCTGCTTAAAGTCGCTGCTGCTGCCAAGCTTTCATTTCCAAGCTATCATTGCTATTTTCGGTGTGTTTTCCCTTCATTCTTACCAATTGTGGTATCGTGTATGCACGTTTCTTTTTTCCTGTTTATTCTGGTTTTGTACTAAGGCTCAATGGCGAAGGATGTCGGGCGTGTCAGAGAAGAAATGAAAAATGCCTTTGCTAAGCTTAAGAAAGATCTCCGGGAATTTAAATCTTCAAAAGAGTCACTAGAGAGAGAGTTGAGAATGGAAATCCGTGAGCTTAAAACTGAACAAAAAAACGTCACCCAAAGCCTCGAATTTGCCCATGGAACAATCATGGACCTGAAACTTAAGTTAGAAAACGAAGAAGCAAAAGACGGACAGCTCAGAAAGGAAAATTAGGCTCTAAATGCCAAGTGCATAGCGTTGGAGGGTACTGTAGAGGAGGTAAATAATCGTTCAGCAAATGCAGAGCAGTATTCAAGGAACTGCACTCTTGAAATAAAGGGCGTCGAAAAACAAGCAATCGAAAGCGTTCCGGACATCCTATCCAAAATAGGTAGCGTCATTAACGAAACGATAACTGCAAGTGATATCGAAATCTGCCACCGCGTGCCGACTCGGAACAGTGACAATATGAGCATTGTAATTCAATTCAGGTCGCCTGCGAAGTGATATGCAGCCCTAAAAAGCGCAAGGAAGACTAGGTTCACTAATGCTGACATTGGACTTCTCGGCCGGAACCCAATTTATGTGAATGAGCATCTCTGCCCAGCACAAAAAAGGCTTCTCGGAAGGCCATTAAAAAGAAACATGAACAAAAGTGGAAGTCTGTGTGGACTTCCAACGTCAAGATCCTGGCAAAACAAACTGATGACTCAGAAGTTGTGTACATTAACAAGGAGAAGGATCTTGCTAGGATATGCAATACACCTACGTCGGAGTAGCAGCACGTAGTAGTATTTTTTTGGCAATATAAATTACTGCGAGTTTTCCCTCCCAGAATCAATTCAACAGAAGCAGCTCTCTCACAAATCTGTTCTGCATTTTAACGCCCGCGCAGCATCAAACAAAGAAGAATCAATTGTAAATTTTCTTAATCAATTTTCTTTTAAATTTAGGACTATAATGCTCACCGAGACTTGGTACTATGATGGTTGCATTATGCTCCGCCTTGATGGTTATAAGAATTTCTGCACGAATCGCGGTAAGGTTAAACCTTACTGTCCCGACGTGGGAGCCGCCTGCATCATCCTAAGGGTTGATCTTCAGGACCTGAATAAAGTTTATCATACCATACCATACGAATCGCTCAAATCGTAGAGGAGGCGGAGTTTCAATCTATGTCGATGCTGATGTTCAGTGTGTACCTGTTACTGATTTTTGTAAATCAACTGATGCTTATGAATGTCTAACTTTAAGAAGCAACCTCGAAATAATATGCTTCATTTACCGTCCACCAAACGGCGATATTAGGGTTTTCTTTAATTTTGTTGAAATGCTTTTAGAATATGTTCATGCAAACTATTTCCACCTAGCATGTACTGGCGATTTCAATATTAACATCTTAGAGCAGAACACAACCGTGGTAGATTTCCCGACCAAACTTCTTTCCACTGGTTTCACTTACCATATTGAGACAGCAACACCTGTCACCTTGACTACATCAACTGCACTAGACTAAATCATTACAAATTCTGAAACAGTCGTAACAGTCATGAAAGAGTCTCGGTTGATCTGCCTTTTCTAAATCCATATAAAGCATCCGATAATATTTTTTGTCTTTTGAAAAAAATTGTTGCTCTAATTAATATAATTTTTTCAAGTCCTTTTGAAAAAAATATCGCATCGAATATTAGCGACCATTGCCCTGTTTTCATGTTCTACCAGCTACCGGAAGGTCACAAATGCGCAGCTCAATCAATTTTTACCGTCCAATACATATCAGATAGCGCCCTCGAGTCCTTCCAATGCGATATAGCTACACACGACTGGTCGTCGGTCCTCACGAAAATAAAAAAAACGCAGACGACGCCTACTCTGAGTTTATCAATATTTTTGTGAACTTGTAGGCTAAACACTTTCCTTTGAAATCGTTTAGGCCATCTAAAAAGACAAGAAAGCCGTGGGTAACATGCCTCAATGATAAAAAGCAAAAATAACCGTTATCCTGCGTACGCGAACGTTAGATGCACTCAAGACTTTTAAGAAAGCGCGAAACAAATTGAACGCAGAATTTCGCCGATCCAAAAAAGCATATTGCGACCAAAGTTTTTTTGGAATAGCTTTAAAAGGTCCTGAAAGCGCATGGAAAACAATAAATGACGTATTGGTCGGGGGGCTCCAAAACTGCCACTAAATCAAATCACATGTAACAACACAGTGCTGAGTGGCCAAGCAATGGCAGAATATTTCAACCATCACTTCATCAATATTGCCACAGCACAGAACACTTCCATAGGTAAAGTAAGCTTAGCTAGCCGTTCTGTTGAAAGTGTATTCCTTGAACCAACAAATGAGCTAGAAGTACAAGCGACAATTATGAACTTGAAAAACAGCAAGGCATTAGATGCACACAATATTCAAATAAAACCTGCAAAGTATGTACTGCGTCTTCTCCTTCCCGTACTGGTTCACATATTTAACCTAGTCTTGGAAAGTGGGACGTTCTCTAGCGCGATGAAAAAGAGCAAGGTATACTGTACAAAGGCGGTGATAGAAATAAAGTAGATAACTACAGACCAATCAGCGTTATTTCCGTTTTTTCAAAAGAACTTGAAAAAATTATATTAATTAGAGCAACAAATTTTTTCGAAAGACAAAAACATTATCGGATGCTTTATATGGATTTAGAGAAGGCAGATCAACCGAGACCGCATTATTAACCATAAAGGAACATATACTACGCAGTATAGATAAAAACTACTATACTCTAGGTCTTTTCATTGATTTCACAAAAGCATTCGATTGTGTAAACCATATTATTTTATTAGAAAAGCTTTCACTATACGGGATACGCGGTAACGCTCTTGAACTGTTTAAAACCTATTTGACGAACAGAAGTCAGACAGTATCAATAGGTTAAAACCAGTCTTCTTATCTCACAATTAAGACTGGTGCACTGCAAGGCAGCATTTTAGGCCCAATCTTATTTAATACATTCATAAATGACATTCCCGACATAGACACTTCACTTAACTTCGTTATTTACGCTGACGATAGCACTGTTTTATTTTCTGGTCCAGATGCAGTCGTTTTGGCAGGAAAATGCAGCATTTTTCTCGAGAAGTTGTTTTTACTGGTCCCAACAAAATAGACTTGCAGAGAATCCAACTTGAACCAAAATCATTGTGTTCCGCGCAAGAAACAAGCCATTGACGATCAATGACGCCGTTTATTATGCAGGGCAGGAAATCGAATTGTCTACGAACACAAAATACTGGGCGTCACTTTCGAGGCCTCTTTATCTTGGGATACACAAGTGAATGTAATCTGCAAAAAACTGCATCTCATGCATCTGGACTGATGGCACGTTGTCGCACAATTTTTCCGACATCTGTCAAAATTCAAATATATCACGCACTCTTCCAGGCACATATCAACTACTACAGCCTAGTATGGCTAACAACTACTAAGATAAATAATACGAAAATCCACTTATTACAAAAAAAAAGATAGTTCGATACATTGCAAACATTCCGTACTTATCACAGACTGGCGTTGCATTTCAGGCCTATAAGATTATGGCCTCTCATCACATATACAACTTTCGTATCTTGCGCTCGTTCTATTTTTCGGCTAGCTCCTTTCACGAATTCCTTACACACACAGCTTCATTAAAACTCGCACTAAGTAACATATGCACACGAAACACGGACCTGCGGTTTACACCGCGTTTCCGCGCGAACTACAAGTTACAAACTCTGGAACCTAATTTACCTAGTATCTTAAAAAGGTACAAGCATACCATGGGCTTTACTTTGAAACAGCTTAAAGATTATTTCCGAAACATGTAGCCTTATAATACTGGTAACTATCAGGATGCAATTGCAAATTGTACAAGTGGTTCTATTTTCAATCGCGACTAAACTTTTCAAACCTATAATATTGTTCGAAATGGATTTGTTATAAATTTTCTGTTGGTATATCTGTGATCTGTTGGTATATCTGTGATCTGTTGAAGTCTAATCGGTTTATTTGTGTATTGACAATATATACGCGTGTTAGTATATATGTGAGTATATGTGCAAGAATATGTGCATGTCATCTGTATTTGGTATTAATGGTTATGTTTTTTTCCATTAATCTGTTTGATCTCCTGAACGTCACCACTACTAAAAGTTTCTAGGTTGCCCGGGCCCAGTCAAGCTGTAAAAAAACAGCTTTTTGCCCAGGTATCCCTACCAGAAATGTGTATTTTGTTTTCTGGAAAATAAAGCTGTAATGTAATGTAATGTTGCCCCTTTCGCTGCTGCGTTGCCCACTGAAGTAGCACGGTGCTGGCTTCAGTTTTAAGTCCTCTTGCAGGGTCACGTGAGTCGACGTCATCCATGGCTGATCCCGTGGGTACGCTGCGATGCCAAGGCTCGAAATCTTGTTGACGTGCACATGTCACCAGGATCCGATAAGGGGATGTGAAGCTGTCCGATATCTTGATTCCACGAGGCAGCTGCAATGTGGCAGCCCAACAAAAGCTCGCACTTTGTCAACAGAGCCTCAATCTGCAATAGGTAGAACAAGGTGTTCCTGAGCATGTTGCCCATTTCGCTGCTGCGTTGCCCACTGGAGTAGCACGGTGCTGGCTTCAGTTTTAAGTCCTCCTGCAGGGTCACGTGAGTCGATGTCATCCATGGCTGATCCCGTGTGTACGCTGCGATGCCAAGGCTCGAAATCTTGTTGACGTGGCACATGTCACAAGGATCCGATAAGGGGATGTGAAGCTGTCCGATATCTTGATTCCACGAGGCAGCTGCAATGTGGCAGCCCAACAAAAGCTCGCACTTTGTCAACAGAGCCTCAATCTGCAATAGCTGGAACAAGGTGTTCCTGAGCATGTTGCCCATTTCGCTGCTGCGTTGCCCACCTATGCCACACGTTTAGTCAGCCAGATGGCTTCGACGTGACGTGCGCAATGACGCACGCACTAGGCGCACCTTTAGTGAAACACAACCGTGGAGCCGCTGTGGCGTCGGGGAGCACGGTCGTCTCGCGCCCCGGTGGGTGGTGAAAATATTTATTGCCAAATGATTGAAAGCGGGAAAAGCCCCCTTACATGGCACGAGGCAGCCCTTAGGGGGCCGCCTTTATAGAGCAAAGGAGAGCCCTTGGAGGGCTATCCGCTTCAGGGCTGCGGCGATAATCAGGCGCTGTTCTGTAGCAGTGGAGCTGGCCAGGAGATTGTCCCAGAATGATTCCGCCGTGGTTTGGGATGGACGGTGCGGAAAGGTAGGGCATGTGAGGAGGACTTGAAGTAAGTCTCCTGGTTTTCCGCGCAGAGCTTACAGGAGGACAAGAACTGATCGGGGTATCGGGCATGAATGAGAATAGGGTAGGCAGCGGTACGGGTCTGGAGTCAGCGCCACTGGTAGGCTTGGGCTAGGGTTTGGGAGGGAGCAGGCAGTGCGTACCTCGCACCGCCTGCTCCGCCGGGTATCCGCTGGGTATCTCGGTAATGGTAAAGGATGTCTCTGAAGGTAAGCAGACGCTTCAGGGCTGGCGGAGGGGGTCCGACTCCGGCCCGGAAAGTACGACCTCGGGCGAGGGAGTGGACCTCCTCGTTAGCAGGGAGGCCTGCGTGTGCGGCGGTCCAAATAAGGGTTACGGGGCGGGTGGGGTGCCAGAAGCGTAGCAACCGGGCCGCGGTGCCGTATACTAAGCCTTTGGCGAAATTTGATAGGACGGATTTTGAGTCGGAAAGAATTTTAGTGGGAGAGGTGGAGATGAGAGCGAGTGCAATGGTTTCCTCCTCTGCAGTTTCGGATGAGTCGTGATGATGAGCCAGATGCGAGTAATCGGACCTGATTGTTAGCGACGACGAGGACCATGCGGGATCCCGACGAATACGTTGCCACGTCCACGTAGGCTACCTCTGAACTGTCGCCGTACTGCTTGTGTAGCGCTTTGGCGCGGGCTGCCCTGCGTTTCCCGTCGTGCTCGGGGTGCATATTCTTCGGGATGGGAGGAATTACAAGAGGGGAATATAGGTCTGGAGGTAGGGGGACCACCTCAGTAGGATGGGTGATCTGGGTAATGCCTAGTTGACAGAGTAGAGTGCGGCCTGCCGCTGTACCCGACAAGCGAGTAAACTGTGCTGTTAGGGTTGCTTCTGCCAGCTCCTCAAACGTATTGTGGGTACCGAGGTTGAAGAGCCCGGCAGTGGAGATGCTGGGGGGTAGGCGGAGGGCGACCGCCGTGCAGCTCCTGACGAGCGCGTTGATGCGGTCCCGCTCCTTCTGCTTTAGGAGGAGGTATTGAAATGCGTACGCCGTGCGGTTCGTGATGTAGGCTTGGGTGAGGCGGAGGGTGTTCCGCTCTCGTGAACCCGAGCGTCGATGTTCCATGCGCCGAATGAGACGGGTGGCTTGTTGGGTTTTGGTATGGTGATCTTGGATGGTGTCGCCGTGCGCGCCGTGGGAGTGAAGGAGGAGGCCCAGGATGCGAATCTTAGAGACTAGGGGAATGGGATGATTCCCTATCGTGAGTGAGAGGTTTACGGGGTCGTGCCGCCTGGGGCAGTAGAGGAAAAGTTCTGATTTGGAAGGGGAGCAGGCTAGGCCGCGCGCGCGACAGCGCGAGTCGATGATTTTGAGGGCCGACTGTAGGTTGTGCTCCATGTCGGCATCACTGCCTCGGTTGACCCAGACAGTGATGTCGTCGGCATAGAAGCTGAAACGTATGTCGGGGACTTGGGAGAGATGGTTGGGGAGTTGGAGAAGGGTTATGTTGAAGAGCATAGGAGACAGCACAGCACCCTGAGGCGTCCCCCGCGCTCCCAGTGGGACACGGGAAAGCCGGTTGTCCCCCAGGGTGAGTGTGGCTGCGCGTTGGGAAAGAAAGTGGCGGTTGTAACTGTACATCCGCTGGCGTACGCCCAGGGTGAGGAGGCCTTCTAGGACGGCTGCGCGGGTAACGTTGTCGAAAGCTTTTGTTAGGTAGACAGCGAGGATAGCCTTGGTGTCACCCACGGGGGAGTCGAGGATGTGGTTCTGGAGTTGTAAAAACACGTCCTGAGTAGACAAGCCCGGCCGGAAACCAAAGATGCACGAAAGAAAGAGGTTGTTGTTCTCCAGATACCGGGTCAGCCGGGTCTGGAGAATGTGCTCCATAAGCTTGCCCACGCAGGATGTAATGGAGATGATACGGTGATTAGCGGGAAGGAATGGTTTGCCTGATTTGGGAATTAAAACTACCTTAGCGTCCTTTCCTTGAGGTGGGAGGGCGCCGCGCAGCCAGCATTCATTAAAGTAGTCGGTTAGGTTAGGTTAGGTTAGGGGCAGCGGGGCAGCGGCGTTGCTTGGGAGCCGGGCACACATCCGCGCGGTGGCCGAGTGCGCCGCAGTTCAGGCAGTGCTCGATATTCGTTTTGAAGAGGTAGCACCTACGGAGTACGGAGGAGTAGTAGATGTGCTTGGGCACCCAGTCTTGTTCGAAAAGGATGATGATGGACTTTGTCGAGCCCATGCGTCTAAAGTCGGGGATGGGAGGGTTCCGCTCGTGACTGAGATGATCCTGAATGTCTTCGTAAGAGTGGTCGAATGGGAGCCCGTGGACCACATCGCGGGCGCAGTCTTCCGGGGCCACTTGGTAGGAGTAGATGTCGTAGGCAGTGTCTTTGATGAGTACGGACTTGATAGTGAGGTAGTGGAGTTGCCGTTGGCTTGGCCTCTTGGTGTCCGAGGTGGGCTGCTTGCAGAATGGCATCGCGAAGCGCAACGCTGATCACGGTCCGAAGGTTGAGGCCGCTACGGGGACGGAGGATGATGTTATGATCGTCGATGGGTAGCTTTGGGTGGCGTAGAGCAGACAGTTGGGGCTTCCGGGGCCGGTGCCCCGCCAGAGCTTGAGGCGTAGATGGCTGCTTACATTTCTTGGCAGTGGCGGAATTCGGAGTAGTGGTGGGGCGGGAGTTACGAGCCGAGCTTCTCTTGTCGTGAGCTGATTACCAGCCGTTGTTAGAGGTTAGTTCCGAGGGTGATGTTTAGTTCCGAGGGAGAAAAGTTATTATCGGCAGGTTCCAGGCGAGAAGCGGAGGCTGATGATACTAAATTCAGATGGCTAGGATGAGTTGATCCGGTCGTAGGCGACTAAGTTTGCGGAGCGCATGTAAAGCACATCCGCTGTTCACAAGACATGGAGCGGGTCTCCTCCGCGCCCCGGAGGCCCGGTTTCGATTGCCACCCAGATCAAAAGTTACCTATTTTTCTTTTCAAAGGTATTAATTCACTTTGTGTACGTGAACCTCCCTGCTAAATTTGTCATGAATTCGAGCATTTTTTACGCGTTTTTTCTCTTTGCCGTCGGCCATATTCGGTGGCGTAATGGGGCATATAATGCTTTCGCATTAAAGAAATAGAAAGGAATCGGCCCCAATACGGAGCCTTGCGGCACACCAGAAGTAGCAGAAACAACATCTGAGCAACTCCCATTCAACACAGCACTTGGACGTATTTGCTTAACAACACGGAGTTACAGCCTGTATATTCATAAACGTATTCACGTGTTCATAGTACCGTTAATCTTACCTGGTCAACCTACTACCGCTAATCTCACCTGGTATATCTAAATTAGTAGCAATGCGGATCGAACGTTGGGTTATTTGCTGCGCTACACGTATAATGCCACCATCCTGTCTCATGTTACTACTATAGAAAACACTAATAGGAACAAAATTTCAGTATGCATCCAATGTGTGAAATTTCAATATATTTATTACCTCATTGGAACTCAAAATTACTCCACTCGTTTTATATGTTCAACTTAAGATCAAATAGCTACTCTAACCTCAAATAAAACTAAACTTGAATTTGTAGCCCTTAAACTGATACAGTCGAACCCGGATATATTATTATATATTAGTGCACGCAGCGATTCGTCTGCCGCAGTGCGGTCCAACTTAGTGAAGGCAATGGATGAGGGCAAAGCGAACCAAACACTTGTGACCAACAAACTGTCTGAAATTGAAAAGCGGCTTGCGTCGGTTGAGACTAGGACTAAGGCGGCGGAGGACCTCGAAAGGGAATTGCAGATCACCAATGAGCCACTTGGCACTATCACTCAAACAAATGACTTGTTGTCGCGTTTTAATGAACCCTAATGAACTAATGAGCACGAAGAAATAACTCGGTGTTTTTTGGTATGCCCGATAAAAAATGAGACCTGGCAAGCGACCGAAGAGGCAGTCATTAATTTACTCTCGAGTACTCAGAGCTTGACGCGAACGCGATAGAAAGAGCCCATCGTCTAGGTGGTCCATAGGTAAATGAAAGATGTCGCCCTGTCATAGTTAAATTTTCACCCGCCGTGGTTGCTCAGTGGCTTTGGTGTTGGGCTGCTGAGCACGAGGTCGCGGGATCGAATCCCGGCCACGGCGGCCGCATTTCGATGGGGGCGAAATGCGAAAACACCCGTGTACTTAGATTTAGGTGCACGTTAAAGAACCCCAGGTGGTCAAAATTTCCGGAGTCCCCCACTACGGCGTGCCTCATAATCAGAACTGGTTTTGGCACGTAAAACCCCACAATTTAATTAATTAATAGTTAAATTTTCAACATTTAAAATAAAAGAACTTGTTATGATGGGGCGATCGAGGTTGAGAAGCCATAACGTCTCGGTATCGGACGACTACTGTCAGGCGACAAGAACTGCACGCAATATGCTACTGAATTATGCCAAATCGTTGCCCGGTAGATCTTGTCAGCTCCGCTACGACAAGCTTGTTGTTAACCACAAAAATTTTGCCTATGACGCCAGCACGGATGAGGTTTGTGAAACTACTGCTCGTGTTCGCACCAATGGCAGTCGAGCTCGCAACAAAGATAGGGCGCACTTTTTCTCTGGTCACAACCGCGACCGTGTTCATCAGGGGCGTAGCCAGAAATTTTTTTTCGGGGGGGGGGGGGGGGGGTTCACCGGCCCGACCGGGGGGGGGGGGGGGGGGGGCAAGCTTCTGCGTTCCTCTACGTCACGTGATCGATAATAAATATCGGTAGTTTACGCAGACTTTATACATGTATATCAAAGACATGGGACCGCCCCCCCCCCCTCCTCGCGTGTGCGTTTGCTTGTGAAGAACTTAAGTAAAAAGTAAAGTAATCTCAGTAAATACAGTAAGTACGACCGGTACAGTGGGCGTTTGGAGCAACGGTCTCTCATCGCGCCACTGAATGGACCAGTCTTCGAAAACGCATCATTGAGACGACCCGTGCGATCAGAGAAGACATCATTAATTGTTAATTTCCGTTAAGCGTAGATGGCGTCGTCCTCGTCGGGGCGAAGTTCGTTTCACAAGTCAAGTACGGCTATACGCGTGAAAATGCACGTGTGACCAGGCTCTACCTACTCTCATAGCAATAGCTTGTTCGCTGCGTCTTTGCGCTAGAAAACTTAAATACGTGCAAAAACACGTAAGGCTTTTTTTTTTCGAAGCTTTCGTCGCCCTGTTCTCTCATACGAGAGGGTTGCATTTCCTGCGGCAAGTGCATGGGCCGCACTGTCTTCCGCTGTGTGCGAGCGTGCAGCCGTCATTTGCCTTTACGTCAACAGATTCAGAATTGTACAGCATATTTCACCGCACAGCATAGATATGGCATGTGTATGCATTTTAAGTAGTGCGTGCAACTCATTTCTGCTTCACTTACGCCGGTGCAAACAGGAAGCGGCCTTGTACCTCACAGAATCTCGACTGATTGGTGTACTAGTGATGCAGGAATGAACTCCAGTCTTTTTCAGTGCATAGTGCACATAATCGATTTCTCAGGACGCGTGAACTCCGACGAGAACTGTCAGCGCATGCAACAAGTTTACTTACGCTGTACCGCGCACAGCAGTAATTCATGCTTGTCGGCTGTCTGTTTCGTGCATTCTGTTGGGAGTCGGGGGAATTTCACTGCTGTCATCAACCCCTTCGTGTGTACATTGCTGGTTTGGGATTCCACAACAAAACAGCAACTACCAGCCTTCCGTAATTGCTGGTTTGGGATTCAACAACACAACAGTAATTACCAGTCTTCCGTAGGGGCGCAATCGCAGACTAAGCCTACGCAGACCAAGCGCAGACTAAGCCTACGTTCACACTTGGGAAGCGGCAAGCGGGCGGAAAGGCCAAAGCGGCCGGAAAATTTTTTCCGCGCCTGTCCAAGTTGTTCAAATTTGTTTTGCTACCGCCGCGGCCGCCGCTGCCGTTTTCGTCGAGATCCATCTCGTCTGCTTACGTTTGTCGGCGTGGTGGCGCTCATTATCGCATTTCGAGCCGTATGTTCATTCATTGACCCACCCGTCATCAAAAGTGATCATTTTGCACAACTTCGCGTGTCATCTGCGACCTTCGGTAAGTTCCTCGTTGGCGTTCCGTAATTCTCCTCACACGGGCGCGGTAGCGCTGAGTCACTGGTTGGTGCCGAGGCGTGATAATATTTCTTTAATAGCTTTTATTTACAAGTTGTATTAACATTTCATCATTTCGTATTGTCGGCGCCTCCAAGACACCAAAGGGGCAACGGGAACACCACAGCTAAAACCCGGGCTGGCCCTTGTGTTGGGGCTCGCCAAAGCCTGCGCGTCCTACGTGAGACCTACGCTCTCAATCTATCGTCGCGACGAGAAAAGCACCCCGCGACTTCTGCAACATACCGTACACGTGCGAGGAGAATTATGGAGCGCCAACGAGGAATCTGCCTAACTATTGTCTACCATGGAAATGGAAGAAGAAATGGCTTTAATACTTCTTCCTACTTGTTTTCTAGAAATGGACAATGAATAAACCGAAGACGCGGACACCTCGGAAACGGCGGTGGTGGGTTCGCTTGGTTTTGCAAAAGCGCGAGAAGTTGGGTCATGCCAAGGCTTCGTTGCCGCACCTCTGGTCGCGCGACGTCGAATACTATCGCGAGTATTGCTGACAGTACGTTTTAGTGCCACTCTTTGTATCGGCCGTTGTTCCGGTCGATCAAACCAACAACACCCGTGTCAAGACAACAGTGAACAGCTTTTATTGAGCGTCGGTATTTATAGGGCACTCGGTCCGTAAGAGGGGGAGTGCGCTATCGTACATGCGACAGCGGCATGATGCCGGCTTGCGCCCACTGCTGGTGCGCATGCGTGCGATGCGATACATCTTCCCTTCTTACAGAAGTCTGGGTCGTTTCAGCGCCTGTAGCTGACTTGCTCGAAGTTGTCATCATAGGCCAGACGTTCCGGTGGCCTGGATTGCCTTTGTGATCTCCTAGGTAGCGTTGGAGGCGGGCTTTGTTGTCTCGCTGTTCATAGGCACACCAATGGAGACACAGCTGGTGGAGTATTTGCACCGTCAGACGGCGTGGTATCTTGTTCGTTATCTGACTCACTTGCCGACATGTCGGGACTGAAGCTTTCTTTCGTGCCTAGCAAGTGTTCGCGGTTTCGGCGTAGTGTCTTGTGGCCCTCTGTGCGGACATAGAAGGAGCGTGGTCCAGCTGGTGCCATTACCTTGGCTTTCTCTGACCATGACGTTCCCTTCACTCGCACGACGTCATTATGTTGAAGGGGGGGCAAGGTATGATGCCTCCGACTTGTTTGCTTGTGCTTCGTTGTGTGTACTACTGGCTGCGGTGTGAAGTCAGGTAGAGGGGTGCGCAAACGCCTTCGTTGAAGCAGTTCGCCAGGGGGCCGTCCATCTTCCAAGGGGCTGGCTCTGTAGCTAAGCAAACCAAGCCAGAAGTCTTCGTTTGCTTCGGTGGACTTTTTCAATATTCTTTTCACCACTTGCACGCCTTTTTCTGCTAGTCCGTTTGAGCGCGGGAACCGGGGACTTGAAGTCACGTGCTGAAAGTCGTACAGCTTAGCGAAACGGGCAAACACCTGGCTGGAAAATTGGGGACCATTGTCAGTGCACACTTCTGTTGGGATGCCGTATCGTGAGAACATCGCTCCGAGCCTCTCCGTCACGGAGTTGGTTGACAGGTCACGCAGCTGGTCGACTTCTGGAAAGTTAGACATGGAATCGTAAGCACATAGGTAGTACTTGCCGCCGTATTGAAAGATGTCAACTCCAACACGCAACCAAGCCTGTGAAGTGATTGATCGAAGCATTAACGGCTCAGCTGGTTGGTTGTATGCATGCCTTCTGCAAATAGCACACTTTTGTATTAGCGCTTCAATATCCGAGATGATGTTTGGCCAGAAGACCAACTGTCGTGCTCGTCCTTTGCATTTTCCTATACCTAGGTGCCCTGTGTGGATTCTATGCAAAATTTCAGCCCGCATTCGTGTGGGAATTACAACCTTTGTCCCCTTGAGAAGTATTCCGTTCACGACTGAAAGCTCGGAGGACGCAGACGCGAGGGGTCCTGTCCGTCCTTTTGCAACACTATCTTCAGGTACGGGTCGCATGCGGACTCACGTGCGAGGCGTAGGGCAGTTCTTTCGCTGACGAGTGACGACACCACGCTGACGGCGTGAATTTCAACATCGGTGGTGTCCGTGGCAGTGCCGTCTCCAGGAGCGGGTGCCCTTGACAGCATGTCCGCCAGTGCCATCTGTTTGCCGGGAATGAACACGATTGTGTAATTGTACTTCAAAATCCTGAGAAAGAAACGCTGCACTCGTGGTGGCATGTCAGATATCGCCTTTTTTTTTGCAATGTCAATGAGAGGCCGGTGATCGCTTTCAAGTGTCACCGGGCGGCGGTACACAAAGTGATGGAACCGTTCACAGCCAAAAACAAGCGCCAGAGCTTCTTTTTCAATTTGAGAATAGCGCTGTTCCGTCGCCGTTAAAGATTTCGACGCATAGGGTACCGGTCTCCATCCGTTATCATGTCTTTGCAACAAAGCTGAACCAACGCCGTATTGCGAGGCATCTGACGTCACCTTTACGTCCAGGTTCGGGTCAAAAATTGCTAGCAGTCGTGCTGCGCTCAGAGTTTTGCAAATATCCCGCCACTCTGTTTCATGGTTTTGCGTCCATTCAAACCGTACGTCATGCCTGAGAAGCGACCTTAACAGCACAGTCCGCTGCGCCAAGCCTGGCGAATATTTGCTGAAATAGTTGATAGTGCCAAGCATCCTTTGTATTGCCTGCTTGTTTTCAGGTTTTGGCATCGCGTGGATGCTGGCTATTAATTCTGGATTAGGTTTGATACCGTTGCTGGAAATCGTGTCACCCAAGAATGCAATCTCTTATGCACCAAACGTGCACTTTTCGGCGTTGAAGGTAAGTCCCGCGATCTCAGCTGCTTTGAGAGCACTTCGTAGGCGCTGGTCGTGCTGCTCTCTGGTCGCACCCCAAACCAACACGTCGTCCACATACACGCGCACACCAGGAAGGCCCTCAAATATCTCATTTAGGGCTTTCTGGAACACTTCGCTGGCTGAGGAAATGCCGAAGGGAAGCCGCAAAAAACAATACCGGCCAAAGGGCATTGAAAACGTGCATATTTTCGATTAATCCTCATCTAGCGGAATTTGATGGAACCCGGCATTGGCGTCTAAACGTGAAAAGAATTTCGCACCTGTTAGTTCCGCCTCTATGTCCTCGCGACGAGGCATCTGATAGTGTTCACGTTTCAAGCTGTGGTTAATTTTCCTGGGGTCAAGACGTATCCTTAGCTTGCCGTCTTTTTTGCGTACGATGACTAATGGGCTTACCCAGTCAGTTGGGCTGCTCATCTTCCGCACGATCCCCGCTCATTCCATTCGGTCCAATTCTGCACGCAGCCGCAGCTGAAGAGACAGGGGCACCCTTCGCGCTGGCTGGACGATCGGCGTAGCATCGTCGCGAAGCACAATTTTGTATTCCCGATGAAGGCGTCCAGTTCCGTGGAATAGGTGCGAGAACTGCCGGGCTGTTTCTTCGGAGGTGGTTGTGGCTACAGTGTCAACGTTCCGCTGAATCAAACCAAAGCGCTCGCTGGCCTCCAACCCCAGAATGGCCTGGTGGTCTTTTTTCACCACGAAGAACTGTGCTCTTTCCTGCCGGTTACCAATGACGAGAGGTGCCGAGAACGTTCCACAGTGCTTGATAATTCCGCCGTTGTACGAGCGCAGCGGCGCGCCGTTTGACTGAAGCGTCCCGACATTTAACTTGCGATAAACTGATATAGGCACGAGGTTCGCTTGGGATCCGGTGTCAACCTTGAATGTAATGTTCCTCCCACCTATTGTTGCTTGCACAAGCCAGTCGCGTCCGGTCGGAGCACTGTTTACAGCTACATCCAAGACGTCGAAGTCATCGTCTCCTTGCTGCACTTCGCCAATATTAGCTCCCCCTCTGCAACACGAGGCAAAATGATTTGACCTGTTGCACAAACGACAAGTCTTGCCGTATGCCGGGCAGCGCCTTGGCGGATGCATTCGGTCGCAACGGGTACACCTTGCTGGCTGACGTGCCACCCTTCTGTTCGCAGTTACTGAGTCGACTTCAGGTGCTTCCTTTGTGCTAGACCATATCTCGTTTTGGCGAGCTGAGGTTTCGGCTGCTTTGCATAAGGCGATAGCACCTTCCAGGGTTAACTTCTTTTCTCTGAGCATTTTTTCCCGCAGCTTCAGGGAGTTCGTTCCGAAAACGATTTGGTCCCGGACCATGTCATCGGTTAGGGTACCGAAATTACAGACCCTGGCCTGTTTCTTGACTTCTCGTAGAAACTGTTCGAACGGTTCGGCCTCCCGCTCAACACGCGTTCGAAACACGTATCTTTCGTGAACTTCGTTCTCCTGCTCTCCGAAATACTCCTGGAATTTGGCGACGACCAATTTGTTGTCATGTTTGCTTTCCGTCCCAAGGAACGAAAAATTGTAGATTTCTATCGCATCTTCGCCTGCTACGTTTAGAAGCAGTGCAGTTTTTGTTGCTTCCGACCTTGGTTTCTCAGGTGACGTTGCATCCAAGAAGAGTTCGAACCTTTGTTGGAACTGCTTCCAGCTTTTTCCCGTGTCGCCCGATGTGTTCAATGGTTCCGGAGGCTTGACGTTTTCCATGACTGCTGAAGGGGGATCCAGGACGTCCGTCGGCGGGTGACCACCATTAGTGGAATTCGTGAGGGGCAGGCTTCACCACTTCTGACACCATGTATCGGCCGTTGTTCCGGTCGATCAAACCAACAACACCCGTGTCAAGACAACAGTGAACAGCTTTTATTGAGCGTCGGTATTTATAGGGCACTCGGTCCGTAAGAGGGGGAGAGCGCTATCGTACATGCGACAGCGGCATGATGCCGGCTTGCGCCCACTGCTGGTGCGCATGCGTGCGATGCGATACACTCTTGTCGTAGAGCAAGGGCTTGTTCTTGATCGCGTCGATCAGCATTACAGGCTACACTTTTGGTGCCATGTTCAATTTTACGACCGGTTGTTTACATGCTAGTGTAGCTTCCAGTGAAGCAGATCGACTTTCCGCCGCGTTTCCGCTTCGCCATGGCGAAAAAATCGGCCCGAGACCGATTTGGCTCGCAGCCTGTTTTTCTGCCTGTTTTGCCGCCTAGGTGGGCGGATTTTTGCAAGATTTTGCCGCTTCCGACTGCTTCGAGACCAAGTATGAACGTAGCCTAAGATCCTGCGCGAGCGCGGCCTAACCGGCACCTGATGAGAAGCGGCAGAAATGTATACCGGAAATTTCGACCACCTGGGGTCTTTAACCTGCACCTAAATATAAGTAAACGGGCCTCGAGCGTTTTCGCCATCATCTAAAATGCGGCTGCCGCATTTGTTCCTTCATTTTTTTGCGCATTTGTTGCTTCAGAATGCGGCCGCCACATTCTCGCCCAAAACTTCACAGAGTGTCAAAGCCTTGACAAACACCGTGACAGTTTTTTCCATATGCAGACATGATTCGCTGTAAATTACCAACCCAAACGGAAGCGCCCAGGAATGAAATTGTGATAGTATCACCGGTTTCTTGAATTATGTCAGCGCGAAGCGACGAGAACAAAGGGTGGGTACGTGGGGGAGGGGGGGGGGTTGAACCCCCCCCCTGGCTACGCCCCTGGTGTTCATCTTCTAATTCTGCACCTCTGTCACATGCGCAGACTTCTAATGCTACTTCTTAACAATCAGTAAAGGGAAGTGGCAGCGGAAAAGCATCGCGTCTTATCTCTGTGCTGTATACCAACATTCGTAGCATCATGAAGAAGAGTGACGCTTTTGAAGGTCTTATCGATTCATGTGAAGCCGACGTGATCGCTGTAACCGAGACATGGTTGAATTCTAATGTTCGCGACATTGAAATCTTTACTATTTCCAAGTCATTGCAAATTTATCGCTGTGATCGAGATGGAAGACAGGGTGGTGGCAATTTGCTTACTTTTCAAAACGTTTCAAGTCTTTCTTCATTAACCTGACGTCTACGTTGGAAGTGATATGGTGTGGGGTGGTTGCTAACAATAAGACGCATGTCTTTGGGGTCTGTTACCGTCCCCCGGATACGGACATTAGCTTTGTTCATGAGTTTCACGGTAACAATAATGCAAAAATAATGTGGTACCCATCAGCGTGAATAACTATTCTAGGCCATAATAATTATCCTTCCATAGCGTGGACGTTATCATTACCACCAGTCGTGCCATTTTCTTCTAACAGCGAATGCTTCCTTGATACCTGCAACCTTTTTAATTTAACGCAGATGGTGACTACTCCAACTCGTGTTACCAGTACTTCATCGCACACTCTTGACTTGATCCTGACATCAATGCCTGAAACTATTCATTCAGTATCTTCCTTTCCTCGTCTTAGCGATCACTGCATGTTACACTTCTGCATAAACAGCAGCACGCCTGCTGCTACTAAGCAACGCAGGGTAATCTACGACTACAATGCCGCAAACTTTGAAGCAATTAATCACGAAATGTCTCCCTTTTTTGACACTTACTTACACGATTTTGATCACAGAACCGTACAGGAAAACTGGGATTTGTTTGTTGACAAAATTTATGAACTTACTCAAATTTGTATTTCTCAGAAGTTTACACCTGTAAGCAGCTCAGCAGCATGGTATAATACATACTTGAAGCGTCTCTCTAGCAAAAAGGACCGTTTGTTTCGCGGGGCAAAATTGCAAGGTACTGACGAACGCTGGTGTGCCTACGAATCAGCTACACAAGCATATTCTTTGGCCACAACTAACAAGAGTGAAATTGTACTTGTTGACACTGATGGCCTTCCCGTACCTGCCGGGAGGTGTGCAACACTTTTGAATAAAAACTTAGCCCGTAATGTTTCAGTTTCGTTTACTAGCACGTCTGTTTCTTTGTCAATGCGCAATTATGTTTTTTAATTAAATGTACTTCAGGAGATGTTGGTGCCTATATGTGGCGCCGGCTACTCCTCTTCTCTTACATGATAGTTGTCCTCAGAAAGTTGTCAAAAATCACAAAACTGGACTAATAACCACATGTACGAACATTCATGTACTAAGTCTTAACTGCAATATAAATAAATGTTCGCGCAACCGAAGAGTTCACATAGCATAAATACTCACAAAACCGAAGTGCTCCCACGCAACACATGGTTTCACAAAGCATAAATGTTCACAAAACCAAGATGTTCACACAGAAAATGTTGGGCACTTGCAAATTAGGTCCCTCTTGAATGCCGCGCTCTAAATACAAGTCTTTTACGCAAACACAATTGCTACATGAACACGTAGACACAATAAACATGTAATCCAGAGTGCCTGTTAATAACAACAATGCCAGCAATAACTGATATCTGACTTGGTAATTTTGTGAGCGCAATTTTTTACCTATGTCTCCAATAGAGATCGAAGTGCCTAGCATTGTGAAAATGATTGAACCCATCCGAATGTGCTCTGCTTGCGGTGTGGGCAATATTAATTCAAGATTTCTTAAAGAAACAAAATTGTGCTCATCTCTTTTCTTGTTTAAAAAATGTGGTTGATCCCTCTTATATAGGAATCGGTATAGAACACGAAAGTGAAACGTGTCTTCACAGAAGTAGTGTAATGTTTATTGCACATTGATATATAATGTCTATTGGTGTTTTGTGGCTAAAGCGCCCTTAGGCGTTGATGCACCCACGCTGACGCCTGGTGGCACGTCTCCTCCATCACGACTACCAACGTCGATGACCATGAGCAACCGTCGTGCATATGGAAGCTGCACTACGCTGCACACGCTAGCAGAACGCGAAAGACGAAGCACGTAACTGACACACTAATACAACGCGCAAGACAAAGCACGTAACTGAATCGTCACCGAGTCAAATCAGCGCGTACAGCGCGTCGTAATTGCAGCCTCCGCGATCAACTTCAGAAACATTTTCAGAGCTAATTGCGGAGGCCACGCTCCGCTGTGCTGAGTACGGTGAACGCCACCTAGGTGGCGTTGGTAGTGCTTCTTGATGCCAGCGTCCCTTCGAATGCTGGCATCGAGGCGTCGTAGTGCTGAGACCACCGAAGCGTTCACTGTCGGTGCGCGTTAGTGTCATAATGCAGTACTTCTCTTTTCTGCTCGTAGGCGGCGGCACCGCCCCGAGCAAGAGCGCGGGTACACGGAGGAGTGTTAGATATATAAGGCGCGTCTGTGTAGCTCTCTGCAAATGCGTTTGTGGCGCAATGGGTTAAACGCTCGGCGATCTATCGTCGCGGACCGAGAGGTCGTGGGTTCGATTTCCAAATTTTGCATGTTTGTGGAACTTTTTCTTCTGGTTTCTTTCTTTGTATTCTGTTCTATGACGTATTTCCGTGACGGAAATACCGTGACGTATTTCCGTGACGGAAATACGTCAGTGAAGTCTTGGTGGACCCCGGCATAAAACACTTTCGTGTTAATATTTCAGAAATATTCGGATCAACGTGTGGTACCTCGTCCTTGGAGAGAGGCGAAGGTGGTTCCCCTAGATAAATCTGGAAGCAAACAATCTGTGATTAATTACCGACCTATTTCTCTCACTTGTACATCATATAAGATTCTGGAGCACATAATCTTCTCTAATCTGGTCACCTTCCTAGAATCTAATTCATTCATTAGCAAGTCACAGCGTGGATTTAGGAAATCATACTCATGTGAAACACAGTTGCTCTGCGTTACCCATTCTTTACACGTCATTCTAGAACGTGGTTCCTGGGTCGATTGTATCTTCTTAGACTTTTCCAAGGCCTTTGGCAAGATTAACCACCACCTATTACTCTACAAGCTTAGCAGCATTGACAGCAAAATTCTTACTTGCATTGAATTTTTTTAAGCAATCGCTCACAGTACGTTGTTGCCAATGATTCCAGCTCACCGTCCTCTCCTGTTACCTCTGGCGTGCCCCAAGGCTGTGTATTGAGGCCTTTACTTTTCCTCATCTATATTAATGACTTATCCGACTGTATGAGCTCTTAAATTCGCCTCTTGGCAGATGACTGTGTTGTTTACCGCGAATCATCAAGTAGGCTAGACGTTAGTTCACTGCAGAACGATATCTCTAATATTGCACATTGGTGCAGCACTTGGCACATGGAACTTAACACTAACAAATGCAAAATTTTACGTGTTTCACGCACTAACGGGCCCTCTGCTACCTATACCCTAAATAACGCTACTCTAGAATCTGGTAGTTCTTATAAATACTTGGGAATTCATATTACAAGTGACCTTAGCTGGAAACATCACATTAACTACGTTATTAACAATGGTAACCTTATGCTAGGGTACCTACGACGTAACTTTAGTAGAGCTCCTGTAAGTGTGAAACTAACAATGTATAAAACACTAGTGCGCTCAAAACTTGAATACGCATGCCCCATTTTGGACCCAATCCAATAGCACACAATTTATTCGCTTGAAATGATACAGAATAACGCATCACGTTTTATATTACCCAACTACAATCGTACTAGCAGTATCACGTCGATGAAACGTACCCTTCCTTGCAGTCACTTGTTTCACGTCGCAAAGCATGTCGTCTTACACTTTTCCATAAGATATGCCATCATCCAGTTCTGAAAACCCAGTTCGTTACTACCCCATCTTATCGTTCAGTCCGCTTAGATCACCACCATAAGGTACTACTTGCCGCACTAACACTTTTTCTATTCTTTCGTCCCACGCACGTCCAGTGACTGGAACCACCTTCCCTCAGATATCGTTTCCATTTCGGACAATGATCTATTTTGTGCAACCATTTACAATTACTTATTTCATGACGCATGAAGTTTTTTTTTTTCCTTAACGCGGTTCTTCGCATTGTAGCTTCATTCCTACTTTTTGTTGTATTAGCCCAACATTGTCTCGTCCTGTGTATTGTAGATGTTCTTAGAGTTGTACATATTATTACATTTTGTATTTTGTTTACTATTTATATACCCGACTCCCCTCTGTGAAGTTCTGCGCGCTTGATGGTAAAATAAATAAATAAATATCTAATCTGAAGGAGATCACAAGAAAAGTTCGTTATATAGGTAATTCGATATATAAAATCATAGGCCCTCAGGTAAACGGTGGCTTACCGATTAGTGCATCCGAGAGCCGCTTAATGCACGCAACTCGGGGAAAAAAAGCAAGCACACTTTATTTACCCGCAAAAAAATTCTGGGTCACTTTCAACTTCATTGAAAAATCCAAGCTGATTCTTTTCTTTACACTTGTAGTGGCCATCGCTTGCGGAAAACGAACTCGTCAATAGGCACTCAACCCACACGACGACGCATCGAAAATTGGATACAAGGCGAATGTTGACGTCCGAGGTAGCGTGCGGGACAGCTCGACGGGGCTCAACTGACTGCACACTCGCTTCTCCACGTGCCACAATACCTCAAAGTGCACAAAGACTTGCAGTATGAGGTCTTCCGTGTGGCGCTGCGTTCGGTATATCGAATGTGCTGGCGAACGGGCGTTCAATATACGCGTGCCCGATACATTTGCATGAAATTTTCAAGGGGATTAAAGAAAATTCGTTTAAAGGGGATATACAGAATAATTCGTTACAAGTTGGTTCGATTTGTCCGGGTACGACTGTATCCTCGTCACAACAAATATCGCATCGTATTGATCAGCTGTACAAAATACGTATTAGATTTAGTCACATTAACTTGCTTAAGCTCTTTCTGGCCTCGCACAGCCCTTGAATGGTATCACCTCCCCAAAGGAATCCTGAAGAGTACTAATAAACGCAAGTTTCATGCAACAACAACTAGCGTACGTTGTGTAATCTGAATATGTTAATTACTTACTATGTTCCTTTTAAATTCTTTGTAAGATCAGGTAATATGGTATAAATGTAAAGCTGCCTTCCTGGTGCGCACTGAAGGTTTTTCCACGTACCACCAGCGAAAATTATATGATTAGAAAGCTACTTTTTAACAATTGCATTTATTGTTTAGCCTGCTCAACCCACTTCCTCCCGTAATGCCTTCGAGTGCTGACGGCGCAAATAAATAAATTATTAATCCGTAAAAATATTTCTTCGATGAGGGGTGGTCACCTCCGGCAATGTTTCATCATCACCATCATCATCATCATCATCATCACCAGACTATCTTTATGTCCATGGCAGGACGAAGGCCTCTCCATCGATCTGCAATGACCCCTGTACGTCGATGTATAAAATATGTGCATTATTTAAACCTACATAGTTTAACTCTACATAGCTAAACTCAGTTTTTCCTTCTGAAAAAAGTAATCAGTTGTTGCTCTTAGCCGCTTATTTTGTCTGTGCATGAAAGTCTCTTGTATTCCTTCCTCAAATGACAACCTAATCAACGGGCTCTTGAAACTTATATCGCTTTGTTAAATAAGTTGCTCTGTGCTTTTGGACTCATGGGCTAAAATAAAACAAAAAACTTACAATGTTTTATAAATGCAGTGGATGAAATTGCTGAGAAAAGACAAAGCCGTGTAATACACTTGAGCTTTTCATTACATGCCTCTAGCCAGGAAGTTTGTGCAAACAAATGAATGTGTACTATTACATTCTCAAATTCCTAAGGCATTTCCCCAATGTGGAGAAGCCAGTTTAACTTTTAAATGGATCACAATTCGACTTAGTGATCTTTCGACCATATATTTGATACAAATGTGCATGACCAATTGGAGCATATGTTGGAGGACAAAATTCTTATCAAATTTTTCAAAATGAACTGTGTTTACCATCTGAACAGCATGTTTCTACCCTGGAACAGATAGGAAATTGAAATGAATCACATGGCATCAAAGTTTGCATTGCGAGTATTATTAAGTACAGTTTCAGTTTTCTTTCTTTCAATTTATGATATATGACAGTTGATGTGATGACTTCAATTTCCTGTTTTATGTTTAGGCTGCAGACACTGCATATTTTTGTCATAATACGGAGAACAGGCAGCAGAGTGCGGCTCATAAACACATCGGGATAATCAGGTGTAAACTGGGTTTGTAAGTACTATCTGTCGAAAGAATTCACAGATTGGGAGCAAGGAAATCGGATAGACCACGGCCTACGATACTGAATATGTTCGACCACCGCGAAAAAATGATAGTGCTCATAAATTGATTTAAGCTGAAAGGAAGCAGTGTATCGATTTCCGAAGATTTTTCAGCCGCAACCAGACAGCTTAGGAAACACCTATGGAATAACACTGCTGACGCGAGACGTAATGGTAAAAAGAGTGAGGTTGGTTCACGATTAAGTTAAAATTGACAATGAATTGTTCGAATGGAACACTGCCGAAATGAAAATCGTCCCTCTTCATAAACATAGAAAAGCGAATGCACAGCCAAAATGACAAGGAAGTTGCACGGAAATAACACTTTGTTGTGTGAACATAAATACCCGCAGCATTGTCAATAAAACGGTGAGCCTTGAAACCATTGTGATCACTCATAATCCGGATATATTAGTTATCACTGAAACATGGCTGCACTGCAACATTACTGACTCGGAAATTACACCAGTCGGGTATAGAATTTACAGAACAGATAGGGCGGCGGTGTAGCAGTAATGTTTCGCGAATCTGTGACAGCGACGAGGTTACCCGATATCGCGGACGTAGAATGTGTTATAGTAAAATTTGTTTCAGGGGATTTCCACCTTCTGGTTGGGGCATTTTATTGCCCACCCAGTTCACCCAGTGCTTTCTTTGAGAAACTTAATGAATTCCTGTGTGTGGATAGAAGCAGTAAGAGCAATTTATTATTAGTCGGAGATTTCAACGTTCCAGATGTCAGCTGGGCAGACGAGTTCCCTGATGCACTTTCCGCTTCTGCTGAACCACTCGTCGACATCGTCCTCCTCCATGCTTTAACCCAACTCGTAAAACTACCAACGCGCGTCAACGGAAACAGCGCCTCAATTTTAGATTTATTCCTCGTTAATGATACACTGCTCAAGCGAAACCCGACAGTGCATCTTTTTGAGGGAATCTCGGATCATAAAATGGCCTGTCTCACAATCCCAGTTAACGTCGTGCCTGAAAAAGAGAGAAAAGAGAGGCTAATTCCCATGTTTGCACAAGCCAGCGATGTCGACATACTAGATACATTAGATTGTTCACTTTCTACTTTTGTGTCGCGGTATGACTCGGGCAACATATCTCTCGACAGCCTGTGGTGTTTTTTCAAAGATACGGTCTGGCAATGCATGAACAATTTTGTCCCTTGGAAGCGAAGACAGCGACGTACTACGAATCCTTGGATGACAAAAGACATTGCTCGACTGGGAAGGAAAGTAAAAAAAGGCAAGTAGCCAGCACCGGCGACGCCCCTCTGCTCATAGTGCCGATAATTTATCTGAACTGCGAACTCGATTAAAACACGACATCGAGACGGCAAAGGACTATTATGAAAGTGTGTCTTTAAAACGTTTTCTTTCTACATCCCCGGAAAAATTCTGGCGACACCTGTCTCCAAAGGAAAAAAATTCTATCACGAGCCTCCTAATTAACGGTACGGCTAGAACTGATAAGAAGGAAATGGCTGATGCGCTTAACAATTACTTCTGCTCAGTGTTCGCTAACGATGATGGTATCGTTCCACATTTTACGACGCTTGAAGAAGTACCACCCATTGATGATATCACTATCAGTCAGGAGGGAATACTATCAATTTTGCTTAAACTAGACGTCAAAAAGTCATCTGAGATAGACGGAATCCCTAACGCTTTCCTACACCGATATGCTGAGTGGTGCGCAAAATTCTTATGCTTAATTTTTAGGAAATCACTGTCACACGCCAAAATTCCCAGTGATTGGAAATGCGCCAGAATAACCCCAATGCCCAAAAAAGGTGATCCATCCATTCTTACCTCTTATAGGCCAATTTCTCTTCTGTGCACTTCTGCCATAGTATTAGAACACGTTATTTTCAAACACATTTCCAACTTTATTGAAGATAACAAAATAATCGATAGTCCCCAGCATGGTTTCCGACGAGGAGTGTCTACGAAAACGCAACTACTAGAGAGCATTCACAACTTTGCCGCAGCGTTGGATAAATCTGGTCAGGTTGACATCATATTCCTTGACTTCGAGAAAGCTTTTCACCGTGTATCGCATCCTAAACTTCTTTTGAAACTAAGACAACTACTTAAGAACGATTCCCTCATTGCATGGATCGCAGCATACTTGTCTTTAAGGCAGCAATCAGTGTCCATCGACGATGTCTGTTCAGATTCTGCCTCCGTTCATTCAGGTATCCCCCAAGGTTCTGTTCTTGGACCGTTATTCTTTTTGATCTTCATAAACGACATTGCTCAAGACATACCGGTAAAAATCCGTTTATTTGCAGACGATTGCATCCTATACAACGAAATCCACAGTACTAATGACCAGGTTTCTCTTAACAAAGCCTCACCCCAGATTACAAATTGGTGTACTTTGTGGCAGATGCAAAAAAACCACAGGAAAACGGTAGCAATGACACTTACACGTACGATGAATCCACTCACTTTCACTTATAGTATCAGCGGTACAAATCTGTCTGTAGTTTCAAGTTACAAATACCTAGGGGTGGTTATTACATCTGATCTTCGTTGGAATGATCACGTCACCTACATACACCAGAAAGCCATGAGACAACTAGGCTACAAATCGTACAAATCGTTGGAATGATCACGTCACCTACATACACCAGAAAGCCATGAGACAACTAGGCTACAAATCGTACCGTACCATCCGCGATCCAGGAGTGGGCCGTCCAGCGGGCCAGGGCCATTGCCGAGGATCTCGAAAGATTTTTCTCCGGCGATGGACCCCTGGCAGCCTAGCCCCGGGCACCAACCGCTGGACAAATAACCGCTGGACAAATAAAGTTTATTCCTATCCTATCCTAACTAGGCTACTTACGGCGAACACTTCCCAAAGCTTCGAGCGATGTAAAACTTTTGGCCTATAAATCGTATATAAGACCAACACTCGAATACGCTGTGGCACTATGGGATCCGCACACAAATACAAATTTAAGGAAACTAGAAAATATACAGCGAAAGGCAGCAAGGTTTATTTTTAATTCGTAGAGCAGCAAAACATCGCCAACTGCTCTGTTAGTTTCTGCAAATCTGGAATCCCTACAAACAAGACGCTATCGCGAAAGGCTAAATACATTCTACATGATATATCATGATAACCTTGGAATCGACAAAAGCACGTACTTGAAACCTCTTACACAGCTAACTTTCTTTTGAGTGGAAAGAACCAGTGGGACATTGGTTCTTTCCACTCAAAAAAAAGTTAGCGAGATTTCTTGCAAAACTAACACTTACATGAATTCTTTCTTCCCCCGTACCATCCGCGATTGGAATCTTTGCCCAGAGAAGTAATCGAGAGCTCTTCTGTTGCCGCCTTCACTGCCGCACTTGAACATTTGAAATGATAGTGTCTTATCGTCAATGGTCTAGCGACGTTCCATGAAAGCGTCGCACTTATCCCTTGCTTTTCTTTATTTGATATTTTTCCACTTATGTTTTCTTGATACTACGCACCACGTTGACATGTCGAGCGCATGTAACCAAATACTTTTTTTTCATATTGCCAAGTGTTGAGCAACGCTCTGTCTAATGCGTCCCCACACGTGTTCACATGTGAACTATGCCATCTGAAATGTTATTATTGTATTCAGTGCCGCACTTGACACACCAATCGCATTTCCCCAGTTCCGTTTGCTTGTATGTGCGCTCTTTTGTTGTCCGGGTACATTTGCACCGAAAACTGTAACCCACTCCTGCTTAAGGCCTGGAATTCAGGCTAGCAGTACTCAATAAATAAATAAATAAATAAAATAATTCGCAGAACCTCGGCCGCGTAAACTTTTCACGGCGACTGTGCCATTGAACACCTGCATTTTCTTTATTCTGCACACAATTTTTTTAATGAATGGCCTTCCAGTGCTTACACCTGGTTAATTTTCAGGACAGCCATCTCAGACATGGTGTATTAAGTATAAGAACTGAACTATTATGTAGTACGTCATTATTATCCCCAGTGAGGTGTAATACATATGTGTACAAATAAAGGATAATAACATTGCCTATGAAATTTTTCTCAAATCTCAGGACTACTTCTCAGGACCTCGATCCGAAAGAAATTGATCGTGCGCACAGGCTGGGTCGCTACTTACCTGGCCATAACCCCCCCATAATCGTCAAGTTTGCGTTCTATGAAACAAAAGTATTGGTCTTGACTAACGGTCGCAAGTTAAAGGGTACTAATTGCAGCATTGGCGAGGATTTTTCACCCGGTGTTCGAAACTATCGCAAACATCTTGTTGTTTTCGGCAAAAACAAAGCAACAACTTTCAAACTACGCTTCAAAACGATACGAATATGATGAACAATCTAGCACCGTAAAAGAGATTCACCAGCAATCAAAGCACATTAGCGGTTCACATATGCCCTGTTCCATCACCACAACGAATAACCTTTCTTTATCTGTTATTTTTTCTAGCGCCCGTAGTTTTCTTCCTAAAAGCGAAGAAATGTCACATCTTGTTTCTTCATCTGGCAGTAATTTACTTATTTTAACAGAAACGCGGCTAACACCGGAGATCAGCGACAATGATGTATTATCCGACTTGCCAAACTTCGAAATTCATTGCTGCGACCGTCGAGGAACACGAGGAGGGGGGGGGGGGGTTCTTATAGCATTTAGCAAGCAATTACCCTGTACATCAATCGCGCCTCCTACTGGTCTTGAGATGGCCTGGCTACTTTTCCGCCCTATCCCACAGGCCGCCCTGCTGGGTGTGTGTTATCGACCCCATGTTAACAGCCCCGATTTTCCTGCAAAGTTAAACAGCATTTTATGCCAGGTTACTGACGCACACTCTAACGCCCATATTCTTTTATTCGATGACTTTAACTTCCCTGGTATTGACTGATGTGACCTATCTTCCGCAGCATCAACTAATGCTGAGGCTAGGGACTTCATCGACGTCTGTTTGAACGTTAACCTTTACAGCTTGTTTCTGAACCAACACGTGTCTCGCGTGACCGTGCAAACATCTTAGACCCTATACAAACTAATCATCCAGACAGCTTATCATATTTATCCTTCCTCCCTGCAATCAGTGACCACAAAGTTCTTCACGCTACCTTTTTTCTTTTCCGCACCGCCACGTGCAACCTACAGCAAAACTATCAGCCTGTACGATAAAGGAAAATTCGAAGTCATTAATGAAGAACTGGCTGCCTTTCTACCAAACTTTGAATTTCAATTCTACGAGTGATCCATTCACAATAATTGGGTGGTGTTCAAAAGTAAAACTATTGAATCGGCCGATGAACATATACCGACAATTACCTTTCGTGAAAACTGTCAGAACGCATGGTTCACTAACCATGTAAAGCGACTAGAAAATAAGAAAAAAAAAACTTTTTCGAGCCGCCAAGCAGAGTACGAACGCCAACACATGGGAAAAGTATTATTCTGCGGAAGAAAACGTACTTATCCGCTGTCCGCAGTGCCAAGCATACCTTTTTAACAACGACTTATCAAAAATACTCAGAGAAAATCCCAAGAAATTCTGGGACGTAATCAACCCCACTCAAACCCACGCCATAACTCTTGCTGACGATTCGGGAAACATTATGACTAATACTCACTGTGCCAATTCTTTCAACAATGCCTTCGCCTCAGCTTTTACTAAATATACTAGTACTCCTCTACCATTACTGTCTAGCAACATAGTATCTGTAATGCCGGCCATCACGTTCTGCGCAGATGCTATTTCCAATGTAATTGATAACCTCAAGCTCTCGTCCTCCGCCGGTATCGATGGTAATAACTCGAAACTGTTAAAAAATACTAAAGGTATCTCAGCTGCATGTTTTTGTCTTTTGTTTGCTCAGTCGCTTTCAGCAGGCTGCATCCCTCATGACTGGAAAGTAGGAAACGTCATTCCCATCTACAAAGCAGGCAACAGGAACAACCCACTAAATTATCGCCCCATCTCCTTAACGAGCCTTCCATGTAATATAATGGAACACGTCATTTACTCACTCATCATGGACCATTTACACGCCAACCATTTCTTTCATCCTGCAGAGCATGGATTTCGTACGGGCCTTTCTTGCGAAACCCAACTAGCTCTTTTCATTCACGACCTTCATGCGAATCTTGACTGCAATCAACAAACTGACGCTATCTTTCTCGACTACGAAAAAGCGTTTGATAAAGTCTCTCACCGTCGCTTGTTACATAAACTTTATTTCTTGAATTTAAACATCAATGAATTAAAATGGCTAGAAACATTCCTCACTAACCGCGCGCAATTCGTTACTATCAACGACAAGTCTTCTGTCATTCTTCCGGTACTTTCAGGTGTCCCTCAAGAATCTGTTCTTGGTCCACTTCTTTTTTTAATATATTTGAATGACTTACCCCTTCACGTAACTTGCAAAATTGGGATGTTTGCTGATGACTGGAGAAGAAGCCGACCAGTGCAGACGTGGAAACTTCGGCTCCCGCTTCTGCACACGTTTTCGGACTGATTTTTGTGATTCCTAGCAGCGAAATGTGCACTATTCGACGCAGTTTCTTCTAAGGAACACGCCGATGTCTGATGTTTGCCGGTCAGTGTACTCTTTTTCAACTTTCGAGACGTGTTAGTTCGAACTACGCCGCGGCTCGGCTAGCCCTACCCGACTAGGCCTATCGTCGGCAGTGAGGAGCGAGCCGGCCCCGGCCTCGCTCGTACGTGTGCGCGGCAGTATGCCCGCTATGGAAACAGTCCTGGAGGGAGAGGACATCTCCCAAGAAGAAGCGAATCGCCCGGGCTGGACGACGGCCATGGGCAGAAACAAGAAGGCCAAACCGGGACCGACCGTTCCGGACCGAGGCAACGAGGAACGAGCAGAGACGAAGGGCGGCCCGCAAAGCGCGGTCAAGCGCCTCGTCGCCGCATCGAGGCTCCCCCGGCTACCGAGGGATCACATTCGCATCATAGAGACGGCCTCGACGTGAAAAAAGTGAGTCAAATTCGCCTATCGCAAGCGCTAGCAATGGCGGCTTCGCCTATGCCGAACGAGACCGAGGAAGACATCGTTTGCCCGAACGCAACCCAGAACATTCTCGTCGTGACCACGCCGACCGAGAAGAACCCGAACGCATACGCCGGAGTTGACCAGCTTCACCTAAGAGAAGGCGCATTCAAAGTGGCCGCATACATTGCGGCGCCGGACAACACGTGCAAGGGGGTCATCAGAGGAGTGGACCCCGAAATCAACGAGGCCCAGCTTCAGGCCATGATCGTGAACCAAAGAAATCCCAAGGTCTTGGAAGCCAAGCGGATCAAAAACACGCCGACGGTGGTAGTGCTCTTCGACGGCATGAAATCGCCGGACTATGTCATGTGTGGCGTAAGCCTAATACGCTGCACGCTATACACGCGGCAGAACGACGTGTGCTACGGGTGTGGTGACTTGGGCCACGGAGTCGACGTCTGCCCAAATCCTGACAAGAGGTGCCGCGGCTGCGGAGGCAACGACCCGGCCGAAGACCACCAGTGCTCGCCCAAGTGCGCCCTCTGCGGGAGCCCACATTTTACCCTACGCCTACAATAGCATAGTGAAATAATAAGTTCCAGACTATACTTCACAATACGACGTGATAGATGTGCGGTGGCGATAAAGTCGGTAGCGACTGTCATCGAAATAATTTGCAAAAAAACGCATCTCAAAAGCGAGCATACGCGCCTTAGCACACATCGTCTCCCAGAAGTGGAAGGAAGTGAGAGAGAGAGATTAAAGTCTTTATTGAGCAAAAGATTGTGGTGTGGCTTGCTAGTCCGGTGTAGGTTGTTGTGTTCAATACAGGAAAAGGCCATAACAAAAACAAAATGTAGCAAATCAAAGTAAGCAAAGCAATACCACAAGATCGGCGCTCCTTACCGTGCCGTAGCTGACAGCTTCGATTATAACGGATCGTAAACTGTATATAGGAAAATAATTGAAAGATGAACGAGGTTTTTTGGTTTGATGATGTAAAAGGCAGCGCAAGCAAACCAGGGATAAAGTGAAGAACAACACAATAAAATGCAGTTTCGAGTTCAGCGCCCATCTTGATCTTTCTGAAGAAAAAACACCAATGCTATAGCACAGAGATAAGTGAAGTCTGATCTTTCGGCTGTGCCCTATGCTGGTGAAATGTGATTTAAAACAGCTCCTATTTTATTCAGTGAAATATTTAGTTTTCGGATCTGTGTCGAGAATAGCATCGTCGGAGCTTTTGTGTGAATCGGATAGTTTTTAAAATCACCTGTCGACTGTTCATTTTTCGCTGATCTTTGACGAGCAAGAAGTTCTTTCTGGGGTTTTACGTGCCAAAACCAGTTCTGATTATGAGGCACGCCGTAGTGGAGGGCTCCGGATTAATCTTGACCACCTGCGGTTCTTTAGCGTGCACTACAACGCAAGCACACGGGCGTTTTTGCAAAAAGTGGAAATTACCCTACGCTTGGTAAGAAAATCGCATTACCGCCCTACTACCCTACGCTGCCCGAAAAATTTCGAAAATACCCTACAAGTAGGGTAATTACCCTACGGTTGGCAACACTGGCCCACACCCGACGGCGGACGGCAAGTGCAAGCAAGGATACCAAGTCCCTTACGTCGTGCCGCGCAGGAGGCGCCGACGCAGAAACGCGAAGAAACCGCAGCTGCAAAGGCAGCCACAACGGCTGGAGAGCAGATCACGCGATTCCAGCGTGGCAAGCGCCCCCAGACGGGGACGTTCGACAACGCCGACACGACGACAGCGCAGCCGATCGAGAGGTCGCTGCCGCTCCAGGGGGCGCTCCCGCTCCCAAGTAGGGTGACCTAGAATATGCGAGAGTGTCCAAAGCGCCGGCTCCGGCGAGGGCCTTTTTCTGTGAACTGCCGCGCCGCGCCGCTGCTGCTCCGGACCCGTGGGCTTTTCGCGCTCGCAAAGCGCGCGGGAAGCGAGGGTCGTCTGCTACGCGCTGTAGTTTTTTGCGTTCGTTTTTCACGCAAAGCACTTAAACTCTATTTAACTTGAACAGTATGGTGCTGCATGGAGCTTACCCATCTCTGAGCGTTTCTTTGTGCTTGGGCAGCAAGATAATGCAAAAACTAACGTATAAAACTCATCAGCGCGGCCTAGCTCCGGTGCTAGAGTTCAGGAACGGTATTACGGTAACATCATCAAAATATAGGCTGATAACGATGATGATGATTACGGTAACTGTGCGTGCGTAGAAAAGCGCTAAATGAGCCCGTGCAAGGAAAGATCGTAAAAAAAGACACGTTATTCGCATAGGGACGCGGGCAATAGCACCATGCTTGCAAGAATAAGAGTAACGAAAAAAGTAAATTACTAGCGCAGTCAAGTGAAATACTTATGTGCGTGCAGTGACCGCTTCGCTCACCACTACGCGCATTTCGCTCACGGTCAGTAGTGGTTAAAAACCATATGCATATGTATTTATTCATAATTTTTTTTAGCCTCGACAATACTTTATTATGAACAGAGCGCCATGAGAAGGTGTAAGGGAAACAAGAGAAGGAGTGGAGACGGCCCTAACGCCGCAATTGTTTACCTATTTCGCTTCAGAGATAGCGTACACGAACAATTCTTGCTGTACGCTAACTCTTCAAAACAAACTTCGCGCACTAGGTACCTTAAGGTTCACCGTGAGCGAAGCTGCTTTCAAATTCAGACATTCGAAAGAAAAGCCATTCCAGCCAATAAGTTAATAAACATAAAAAAGGTGAACAAATATATATTTTTCTACATTGAAATGAATAGATAGCTACTACTGGCCTAGCTATTCACTCATTTCTTATGCAAACGTTATTGCAGCAATATCCTTGTTTTATTAATCCCTGAATCCTCTCTGAAATTACCAACATAATTTCTCATGCTGGATATATAATAGTTATTGCTCAACGTGTGATTTTTTACATAAACTAACAAGCATTCATGGCGCCTGATGATGTTTGTGCTTGCATTATATTGAGTGGAAAATCGTCTTGAACATTGTAATCGTTGATGCACTACAAATATCGCTATTGATTCTACATAGCCCTAAAATAGTTACCTTCAATCAGTAAAACATGAGAAGTTTATGTTCTGGTGATTAGTTGCCTCTTTCATTACGTAACTACAAGTATGTAAATATTTATCAGTAAGTATGTACGAACCAGATGTATTTATCAGTAAGTTGTGTACCAACCAGCGAGCATACGCAATAAATATTCCTAAAGTTACTTTCATGTTAAAATTCGCTTAGTGTTTGCGCTCTTGCATCACAGGAAGACGAAAGACGAGTTGCACATCCGTAAAGCGTCATGTTGGTTTTCTGACGTTCGCTCGTAATTATGAAATGAGACGTACGTACACAATGTTGCACTGTTAGCGTTTCATTTATTTTTGTTTGTCTTGTTTTTTGCCGCGTAAATTCCTCACGTACCCTTTACCTACACGTCGTGGTAGCTTAGTGGTTTTGGTAGGTTGGACTGCTAAACTCAAGGACGCGGGTTCGATTCGCGGCCACGGCGGCTTACATTTTGATGGAGGTGAAATGCATAAAACACCCGTGTACATAGATATAGGTGCACGTTAAAGAAGCCCAGGCGGTCGAAATTACCGGAGCCCTCCAATACGGCGTTTCTCATAGCCATATTTTGATTTATGGATCTAAAACCCCAGAAATTATCATTACTATTATTACCCTGTACCTGTGCTCTTAGTTCTTCATGATATATGAGCAAGTTCGACACGCTGGGATAGAGATTGGCATTCAACACGTTCTTATCGTCACACCCACACCATCAGAGGGATTTCTGGCCGAAAAATGCGGGTTTGCACCACACGTGATATTGTTGTCGTTAATTGCGACGTGAATGTCAAGTTACTAATGCCATGACCCATCAGTCATCTTAGTCACACATTTGTGCCTTTCCACACTATACTTTGGAATATATACCAAGTGAACGAGACGCGAGACTTACGCGGTTTGTATTTATTTTTGGAACCGCGGCCCCACCGACGGACACATTACGCTTCCCAAGAGCCTGTTAAGGATTTCGCCTTAATAAAGAAACAGCAGAGCGCGGGAGGCAGTCTTGTAAAACAAATCGAATGCACGAAATAAAAGAAAGGGGACGATAGGGTGTAAAAGCGTTAGCATGAGCTAACCATATCTTCCACGTTCTCCTGGTTGTCATCGCGATTTCTAGCTTATTTTCTTCTGCAGCACGTTCACGTTGCTCATTCACGCATAACTAAATGAAGTAAGCGCGCGGAATGCGTTACTCAAACAGCCGCGTAAGCGCGGACCAAGCGAGCTAGAAGGAAATATACAAAATACCGTATTCACAGCCAGCAAACGCGTTCTCTGTATCGCGTGACGCGATAAAGCAAGACGACCGCCTCGGGTTGCTTGAGAACGAACGACTGCCTTTATTCGAGTGCGCTTATATACATGTCGGTGGCATTCTCTGTGGCATTCTCTGTGGCATGTCGGTGGCATTCTCGGTGGCATTCTCGATACATTCTCTGTGCGGTGAGTCACTGCGGTATTACGTTTCGGTGACGTGGTACATAATATATCCCAAATTATTGCAATGTTAGCTAATAGCAACCAAAATATCAGGCTCGTAGCAGACGCCCGCCGCCTTGGCGCGGCTTCCGCAGCGGAGAAAGCCCACGGGTCCGGTACAGCAGCGCCGCGGCGCGGGAGTTCACACAAAAAGGTCCTCGCTCCTCCCATGTATTCGCGCCGCGCTTTGGACACTCTCCCATATTCTTGGTCACTCTATCCCAAGTACGCATTCAAGAGGGGCCGACCTGGGCGGACCGGGTCAAGCTAAAGCCGCAGCCGAAACCACAACCAAAGGCACGGCCGCTGGATACAAGCGCACACGGTGCGGCCTGTCGCGCCAGGCGGCTCCCTATGAGAGAGAGCGTGAGGGGCCGTAGTTGCATATGCGGCCGCTGTTGGGCGCCACGCGGCGGGGACGGGTAAACGCGGGAAAAAGCGTACCGGCGGTGCTCTCGCGGACGCTGCCGCAGCAAATCAGTCATTTGGAGGACCGCGATTGCGCAGCGGAGCTTTTATTTGCCTGCCAGCAGCTTGTGTACGCTCTCGGGTATTCTTCCTGGGAAGTACTGCCCATGCGGCACTATGCCGCGTAACTGTTGTATACCACGGTGCACAAGCAACGCGAAGAAGAATCCAGGCATCCGCTACCACGAGTTTCCGTCAGATGCAGGACGACGATCCCAGTGGCTGCACAACATCTCACGGCAAGGTTCCAGTGGCAAAGCAAGCAAGTGGGAGCCTAACGACTCATCGCTGGTATGTTCCCTGCATTTTAAAGAAGATGATTACCGCAAGACAACAAAGTATAGGGTCTTGCTTCCGACTGCAGTTCCTTCGGTTTTTCCTAATTATCCGGCATACATGAGAAGGGACAATACACAAAGAAGTAGGAAAAATCCCCGAAAATGTGTGTCGCTAAGCTTGCCAGATGAAGAAAGTGATGTTGTGACCAGTGACAGTGGAGATTTCTGCGCGATAAATCAATCGGAAGGCGAAATTCACGGTTGCGTTATTGAACTCGAGACTGAAACTGCAAGAGAAAATAGTGAGCAGAACACTTTGTTGTTGGATGGTGCATCGCAAACCGATCTCGACATTGATGGCATGATGGAGAAGTCAAAGAAAACCATTCATCGGCTCGAGATGAAACTTTCTCGCCTCAAAAAGGCGCTGTAGACGCTTCAAGACGGCTACGATGAAGCGCGCGTGCGCCTGAGAGCGTACGGTGAGAGTAAAGAAATTCAGCAGTTTTTGACCGTCTTAACAGCTGCTGAACAAGGCGAGAAAGCGGCTTTGTTCATTCAAAATCAAGTAGTTAACTTTCATGCGAAAAATCCGGCATATAGCGAGGCTATCCTGAGGGAGTGTGTTCTCTGGAAGGCTTGCTCTAACAAAGGCTACAGTCACGTCCGGGCTCTCTTCAAGCTTCCCTGTCGCACCACGTTGCAGAAGTACGTGGGTAAATGAACAGGCGAGGTTGGGATAACCCCGTTGATCAAAGAGCGCCTGCGTTTGGAAAGAGAAGGCTTGGTTGTGGAGCAGGAGCGAATGTGCTTCCTTATTATTGACGAAATGTCAATACAACAAAAAGGTATATATGAGCGCCAAGTGGACAAAATTTTTTGGCCTTGTCGACATGGGGCCTGGCTCAGAGCAAGATGCAATGGCAGCACCTCGGGTTGCAAACCGCCTTGTGTGCTTTATCCTCAGAAGACTTTCAACCCCATATGTCATAACTATTGGCTATTTTTTTACTCGGTGTTTGAAGGGCGAGCAACTGAGTAACATCACAGCAGAGGTGATGAAACTTACTGAGGAAGCGGGATTCCGGATTGTGCGGATTGTGACCGACAACCACCAAACAAATGTCTCGCTGTTCAAAAGCCTTTCCGACGACGGCACGCTTTCCCACGTGGTGACCCACCCAGTGCGTGTAGGTGATCCGCTCTTCCTTTCTTTTGATCAAAACCATCTGATCAAGAATCCCCGGAACAATTTTCTGGAAAGAGAGCTATTAGACGAGGATCAGCTAATCAAAGGCGGTGTCTACATGAAAAAGCTGTTCGAAATACAGTCTCAGCTGCTGGTGAAGCCTGTAAGATTCCTCACCCGTGCTCATGTTGAACCAAATAAATTGGAAAAACAGAAAGGCCTAAGAGCGAAGCAAATCTTTTCGCAAGTTATTGTAGCTACGTTAAAATTCCTCTAAGAAAACCCGAAGTGCCATCCTGACGCGGCAGAATTCCAGGACTGCCTCGCCACCATTTCTTTATGGAAATGGTAGCTAAATGGTACGCCGTTCACGACATTGGAGGTTTAAAGTTGCGTGGTCAGCACAGGGAGCCCTTCTACGCGACAGACGACGAAAGGCTTTTATGGCTGGAAGTGGATTTTATCAACTATATTGAGGATTTACAGCTTTCTGGCAGCCGATCAAAGCAGAAGATCACAAAGGAGACTTACGAGGCGACGTTGCTGACAACTAGGTCTACAGTGGCAGTAATAGAATACCTTCTAGATCATGCCAAGTAAGTTTTTCTCTTGTAAGCATTAAATTTCTCCCTGCTTCAATTGTAATTTCACTGACTCCTTCTGCTGTATCGACTGTCCCCAGGTTCCGGTACGTTCTGACTTAGGGATTTAACAGTGACCCCGTGGAATCATTCTTCAGCTGTCTGAGGCAGTTCAACGGGGGCAACGACAGAGTCGATGCTCGGGCAGCTGTCTTCTCCGTGGAGAGACTTCTAAAGGTTAGAACTGTTATAATTAAATACTAGGGAACCATAACATTGCTCACTTTTTTTCTGTAGGTTGGGATCCTGCATGCGGCAAAGACAGGCAACGCACCGTCCAGTTCTGAGTCCAACGCTGCCGTCAGCGTGCCGAGCCAAGACAATGATGTTCCTAGTTGCCCAGTTGAAATCAAACATGCTGCTAGGGAGCTTTCAGGCGAGCTCGAGTGCGTGAACTACTGCGCACAGGCGCAAGATGAGCTCGAAATTGAGTGAGTGAGTGACATAACTTTATTTTAAATCCGGCGATTGGGAGGCCCGGGCCTGGGGCCGCCTAGATGGCCACTGGGAGCTGTTGGTCCCGCACGGCATCCATGGCTCGCTGGACGGCCCAAAGTTGGTCTTGGAGTTCTGAGCTGAGCAGCGTGGCCGACCACCGCGCCCGTAGATTTTCCGGGGAGACTGCCACTTTTTCTTGATATATTGTGCATCCCCACAACATGTGTTGAAGGGTGGCTCTAGCAGACTTGCATAGCTTGCATATATCGCTGGCGTATATCTCAGGGTAGAAAGTCTTTAACTGCACGGGACTCACATAGGTTTCTGTTTGTAATCGCCTCCAAGCAACGGACTCAGTTCTGTTCAGTTTAGTGTGAGGCGGTGGTAATATTCGCCTCTGATTTTGATAGAATTTTGTAATATCGCTAAATCTTGTTAATCTTTCTTTTTCTCTCCAGATTTCCTCCTCCGCGTTTCCCTGACCAATGGAAGTCACTCCTTGCTCAGCTCGGCGAGTAAGACCTCGAGCTTCGCGGTGTGCTACCTCGTTGGGGTTGATTGCGTGAATTGCTGGAGTCGTATGCGCTGGGAACCAGAGCAATTGCCTGCCGTTCTTCTCTGCGTTAGAGAATTTTGCTTTGTTGACTATGATGATGTGCCACGCCTCAGGAGAGATCCTACCCTTAGCATAGTTTCTAATGGCCGCCTGAGAATCACTAATTATGTATTGAGCATTTGTGGAGACCAATGCTAGTGCAATGGCTACCTCCTCTGCTGTCTCGGAATGTTTGGTATTAACTGACACGCTTGTAAGGGGTTTTTGGGTGTGATCTACGACTACTGCCACGTAGCTATTTCTGTGTGTGTATTCAGCCGCGTCTACGAAGGCTGCTCTGTCGTCTGAGCCATAGCTTCGGATCATTTTCTCTGCTCTACTCGTGCGTCTGCCCTTGTTGTAAACTGGATGCATGTTCTTGGGTATATTTGTTACTAGGAGTTTGTCTCGAATTTCTCTCGTTATCGTCGTCTTTTCCCCGTATTGATTGTGGTAATTCATTCCTAGCTTGCGTAGTATATGCCGTCCTGTTTTGGTTTTGGTTAGTCGTTCCACCTGGGATGTTTGTTGCGCTTCTATGAGTTCGTCCAGTGTGTTGTTCGTCAGTCGTCCAGTGTGTCCGTCCATCACAGGCACGGGCGAGGTAGCCGGCCAAAAATGCAATTGGAGCGAGCTCGAAATTGCTCCAATTGCATTTTTGGCCGGCTACCTCGCCCGTGCCGGTGATGAAAAGGTATGAAAGCGAATGTTAAAACATTCGCGGCTACGCGATCTGAAAGAACTGGTTCGTTGAACCACGTGAGCTGCAATTGGAATCCTTTTTTTTTTTTTTAGGATTGTCAGACACATTTGTTAAGCAAAACAAAAATAATTCTTGTTCTAGCGAAAAAGAAACCTTCATGGCTCATTCCTCAATTTTACAAAAATAATGCCGCTCATTGCTTTATTGATTGTTCTTAATTTTCTGAATTTCACAGCTCTTATGCCATCAATGCAAGAAACTCCTGCAAGTGTCAAAACCGACGGAGGCAGTTTATGGGTTGATGAAAAACCTGGACAGCGGGCATATAAAGTGCCCGACACCTCAACTCATCGGCATCTGCCAGCTGACGTGCAACTTTATCAACAAAGTAACGAAATCTGTGGAGGTGAGAAGGAGCGGAAAGCTATGCACGTTGCTCCTCTCAGCACTGCTGCCGCACTTCACCCGATGTCCCGCCTTGATGTGCGAAGCGAACGATCCGGAGCATTCCAAGAAACTTTCCGAAATGCTTTTGAGGAAGTTACTTCGACCTTTGCTCTGCAACTGGGCTGGCAACGTAAATGCAACGGTTGAGCCTCTTTTAAAGCTGGTACGAAAACCACTATCAAGAAAAGTCTTGAGACTCTGACGCGAGTCAATGGGCTTGATGTTTTTATAATAACGTGCGCAGCCCAAAAGACAAGAAACATGGGCAGGGAAAAGCGCGAACTTGGCATTCAATAAATTCACTTCGTGTCGTTTGTCCGTATTTCATATTCACTGTTGGAATTATGTGTGGAATGAAAGTTATCTTGCGGAAGATATTCTTTTAGGTGACGCGAATTCACTTCTGCGAGATGGTCGCACACACATGAGAAGCATTAGTGTTTGGCTGTGGTACGTGATATTTCATCATATGTACCATCAGCGGGTTTAGAGGCAACTGCAGGAACGAATAAATTTTCGAAATTGCAGCTGTTGGCGAAGTATTTTTTTTAAAATCTCATTGTAATAAATAAACGCGAATGGCCAAACATATTAAGACACAAATGGAGAACTTGGTCTGTTAGGCAAGGTGAAACACCTCTAGAAACGCTAGCTGAGATTCTATTGGATACCGGGAAAATATGCCCGTGATTACTTCTTCGAACAGCGATCGGTGCGAGAAGTCGCATTTTGGAGATGCAGGGCAAGCCCGAAAATTCCCCAACAGCGGCAGCTGTCGTAAAGCAAGAGTGGTAATGAACAGTTGTGTGCTTTAGGTGGCTTTTAAACGAATATTTTGCGCGTGGTGGAACGACGCACGCGCCCAAGCAAAACTACAGCAGCGCGCGGCGCATTTCATCCCACGCGCAACAACCGTCCCCCTCCGGTGGCGCCGCGGCGGTGGCGCGGAAAACTAAGCCCCCTCACGCAGTTTTCAGAGCGCGCGGCAGGCCGCACCGTGTGCGCTTGTATCCAGCGGCCGTGCCAAAGGTAACGCAGGTAGCATTGCCAAAGCATAACAGGGAAGACCCTAGAATAGCTCAACTTGCGGAAGAAAACGCGCGCCTCAAGGCGGAGATTCAGCAAATGAGGGCGGATTTCGAATCGTTTCGGAAACAAGGTTCCACTCCCCAGCTAGTCGAACAACAGCAGCAGCAGGTGTCGCAAAATACACCGACCCCGCAAGGGGAGCAGTCGGTTCGCTCGGCCAAACGCAGGGCCCCTCCTCTGACGGAGGAGGGAAACCTGGCGGAACCAGAGTCCAGTGGCATCCTATTGGGAATTCAGCAGACGATTAGCTCTTTGCAGCTAATGGTCCAGCAACTAGCGGAAAGCATGGTAGCGCTCGCGACAAGAGTGACACGTATCGAAGCACACATGGCACCTGCAGGTGCTAAACAAATCCAAGGTGTCAATCATGGCGAACAACTCAACTATAGAGCTGGTCGTGTGACATTGGAATTGCGCTAGCTTCAAAAAGCGCAAGGCTCCGCTGCTGCAGTTCCTTGCCTCAAAGGCGGACAAACCGCACGTCATAATCTTACAAGAAACTTTGGGTAGCGAGGCTACCCTGCCCGGATACCGGGTCGGATTGCCGAAATTCGAACAGGGTAAACACGGAGTGGCGACCCTCGTCGCGAACAAATGCTCTTTCCAGGAACGAGATTTGAAATTAGGCAACGTGAAAGCGGAGGCAACCGCGATCGAAATCATACGGAACGGTTGGCTGAAAAACAGCGTATTCGTAGTGAACGTCTACAGCTCGCCCTTTGACCACAGACAGTCGTTCGCATCGATAATAACGAAGGCGACCTCAATGGCCAGGGGGGCCCCACTGATAGTGGCTGGAGATCTTAACGCGCCCCACGAAGCCTGGGGTTACGCAAGGCCAATGCCCAAGGGAGAGCGGCTATTGGAGGCAGTCACTAAGTGCTCGCTAGAGCTGGTGACGGACCCCCGCTATCCGACTCGACTAGGCACGTCGGTGGCGCGGGATACGACGCCCGACCTGACCTTCGTCAAAAACGTGCGAGGGGCCGAATGGCGCAACCTGCACGAGAACCTCGGCAGCGACCACTACATTCTGGCGGTGACGATCCCCATCAGGGCGGCACCACCGAGAGAATTTAAGGTCACCGACTGGGACGCCTTCCGCAAAATAAGGAAGGAAGACACAAGCGAATACGCGGACCTAGACAGCCTCTTTCGAAGGCTCAAAGAGGACGTTAGCACCGCGACGAGGGTCGTCCAAACGGAACTGAACGTGGAAAGGATGGACGCGAGATTGGCACACCTATTAGAGGCAAAGAATTCCATCACGGCCAGGTGGAAAACGCAAAGACTTAATCGCAGACTGCGAAAGAAAATAGCTGCACTAAACAGGGAAATCGAAGCGCACTCGATCGAGCTTTCCAAGCAACAGTGGAACGAGGTGTGCGCGTCGGTAGATGGACAAATGCGAGCGGGAGGCAAATGGAACCTCCTAAAGAAACGGTTAGACGACAGGCAATCCAAAGGTAATCAGAGATTGGCAATCGATAGGGTTTTACACAAGGAAAAGGAGCAGGGCAAAACGGAGAGCGAGCTCCTAAAGGAGCTGGCGGAGACGTATTTGCCACTGAGCCCGTCGGGCGACGGCGACTATCCACAATACGCTGGCGCAGAGGTCGAAGAACTCGACGCGCCCTTCACGGAATCAGAAATTTGGGATGCCTTACAGGGCCTCAACGGACGCTCGGCGACGGGCCCGGACGGGGTCTCGAACAAACTGTTGAGAAACCTAGACGGAAAGTCGGTCGAGAAGCTCACTGAAGAAATCAACAGAGCGTGGGAAACGGGACGAGTACCCGAGGTCTGGAAAGAGGCCTCGGTCATACTAATACCGAAACCCGGTAAACCACTTGTGCCGGAGAACATGCGGCCGATATCGCTAACCTCGTGCGTGGGCAAGCCAGCGGAACATGCCATACATAACCGAGTATCGCGGTACATAGAGAGAGAGGGCCTCTTCCCACACAACATGGTGGGCTTCAGACCGGGCCTCTCGGCACAGGACGTAATGCTACTACTCAATAAGCGTATAATCGACGGCATGACCAGAGCCACCAGGGGCATACTGGCCCTAGACCTAACGAAAGCGTTCGACACGGTCAAACACAGATTTCTGCTGGAAACGATCTCGGTGATGGGGCTCGGTCGGGAATTCCACTTTTACATAAGCTCCTTCCTCAGAGACAGGATGGCAACGATCAAAATAGGACAGGCCACGTCCGATTGGTACACGCTGGGTGCGAAGGGCACCCCACAAGGGGCGGTGCTCTACCCACTATTATTCAATTTAGCAATGAAAGGGCTCTTGGACCGGCTGACGAGAGTGACCAATGTCAATCACGCCCTGTACGCAGACGACATTACGGTGTGGTGCACGGGAGGGTCCGACGCAGATGTCGAGCGGGCTCTCCAAGAGGCGCTGGACACAACGGAAGAGTACCTGATGGAAACGGGACTCCGCCTGTCACCCAGCAAATCGGAACTGTTGTTGTACAGGCCCTCGAAACAGGGCATGAGGAATTTGACGCCGATCGATCAAATCCCAATCAAATTGCATACGACCGACGGCCAGCCGATCCACAGAGTGGACACTATAAGGATCCTAGGGCTGCTAATTGAGGCTAAAGGCGGTAACACGCAAACCGTCATGAAACTCACGTCCAAAACGGAGAACATGCTCCGGCTGATCCTCAGGGTGACCAACCGCAGGGGAGGGCTCAGCGAGAGCAGTCTCATCAGACTTTACCACGCCTTCCTCATGAGTCACGTAAATTACGTAGCCTCGGCGCTAAAATGGACCAAGAGAGACGCGGCCAACATAGAGACACTGATGCGCAAGAGCATCAAAAGGGTGCTAGGTCTTTCCGATTACTACAAGCACAGAGCGGCTCGATTAGTTAGGGGTTCACAACTCGCTAGCAGAAATCATCGAAGCACAGACCAAGGCACTGGTCGTGCGGCGGTCGACCACCAGGGCCGGCAGACGCATCCTAGAAGAAGCAGGGATAAATGCACAGGCAGAGTGCAACGCACGCAAGGTCGCGCTCAGCGCTTCGGTCAGGGGCACTTTCAAGGTTGAATCGCTTCCGAGAACCGTCCACCCGCAATTCAACGAGGGGCGCCGAAAGGCGAGGGCCCGAGCACTACTGAAATCGACCGCCAACTGCCCGGGACTGGTGGCATTTGTAGACGCGGCCCAGTATTGGCGCAGCGACCGGTACGCGGCCGTCTCGATACGCTGGGATGGGACAATCATTAACGCGGCATCGGTCAAGGGGGTAACGTCCGAAGTGGCCGAACAGGTGGCAATAGCCATGGCAATGAGGGACCCCGAACGTCCTTACGTGTACACAGATTCGCGATCGGCGGCCAGAGCATTCGCCTCGGTCTCCATATCGCGGGAAGCGGCGGCCGTCCTCGGCAACGAGGGAGCCGCGGGTCAACACATCGTCAAATGGTTTCCGGCCCACAAGGGGGCCAACGTGCACCCCGACTTTCCCAACGCCAACGAGCTGGCGCACGACCGCGCGCGAGGACTCACGCACCGCGGCGATTGTGGCGAGCGAAGTGGCGGGGAGGGAGGGGAGCACCGAGACCCGCTGCTCACCTTCAACTAAATAACAACGCACTATCAGCTGTCGAGGAGGGCCTTCCCGCTCCCCCACGCTAAACTCAATAGACCACAGTCATCGATATTCAGAATGCTTCAGACAGGGTCGTTCCCCTCGAGAGGCAGACTGAGCCTTTATTCACCAGAGGTAGAGCCGCAATGTCCGGATTGTGGCGAATCATACTGCTCGCTAGCGCACATGCTCTGGCAATGCTCCGCGTTAAGCGGCACCATGTTCCGTAAAGAAGAAGACTGGGAGGACGCCCTGCGAAGCGACGACCACCAGACCCAGCTCCGGGCTGTCCAGAGCGCTCACGAAAGGGCGGAGGCTCATGGGCTTCCCGTCCCAACGTGGGTGCGACCCGCGACCCCTGCCGAGCACCAGACAAAGAATGGGTGGGGAGGGGTTCCTCAGGACTCAATAAAGTTATTTCCCCCCTCTTTGCTGATGACTGCGTGATTTATCATACCATTAACAACGTCACAGACGAAGATACTTTGCAACAACATCTTAAACATGTGCAGTCTTGGTGTGCACGTTGGCAAATGACTCTTAATCCAAATAAATGTAAACATATTGTTACGCGCAAAGGAGACCGTTTGTAAAATTTACAGATGAAGGGGACCGTTTATTTTAGGTCGCGTAGGTGAGCGCAAGAGCGGCTGGCTGGTTGATGCACTCAGCGTCGTCCTCTTTCTCTTTTCCAACCAGGGACCGCAATCACGCTCATACCCTTAACCCTTCTTCGTTTTCCTCACGCGTAACATTCCTCCCGTCGCAGACGAAGCCCACCGGGCGAGTCAATCCATTTGTCTTGAAGTGAAGAGTTTCAAGCGGGCGACATGGACCACTTGGGTCTTGGCAGCTCTTCTACCACTCGCCATGAGGCGAGCTATGTTATAGGTGACTTCCGTGCGTCTGGTAATAATTACAAACGGGTCATCGTAGGTGGCCAAAAGCTGTTGGCATAACCCGCGTTTCCGTACTGGAGTCCACAGCCAGACTAAATCACCCGGGCGATAGATTACCGGACGGTGGCAAATGTCGTAGTGTGCTTTTGATCTGTCCTGCGATGCCAAAGTGCGCAAACGAGCAATACGACGAGCTTCTTCGGCACGGCAGAGAGTCTCCGCGACAGTGGGATTTTCGTGACTGTAGAAAGGGGAAAACAGTGTCGATTGTGTACCGGGTGGCCGTGCGTACAGCAGGAAGAAAGGGCTATACCCGGTAGTCTCATGCTTGGCGGTGTTGAACGTGTACGTGATAAAAGGCAGTACGTCATCCCAGTTCCTCTGGTCGGATGAAACATACATAGATATCATGTTTACAATTGTTCGGTTGGTGCGCTTCGTAATCCCATTCGTTTGTGGATGGTACGGTGTCGAGTGACGCAAGTGGGATTCACACAAACGAAACAGCTCCTCCACGACATCCGCTGTGAATTGTCGTCCACGGTCGCTGATGATCACGCGAGGCGGACCATGTCGCAGGATGACATATTTCAGCAGGAATGTTGAAACGTCATTGGCAGTTGCGGAGGGCACGGCCGCCGTCTCGCAGTAGCGTGTGAGGTAGTCGACGCAAACAACTATCCAACGATTTCCCTTGGCAGATTTCGGAAAAGGGCCCACGAAATCAATGCCCACTTGTTGGAAAGGCGTGCTTGGAGGCGGGATCGGCTGCAGGAGACCGGCTGGACCAATAGATGGACGTTTGCGGCGCTGGCACTGCATGAAGCTGGCCACATCCGTTTCAACAGACTGTCGTATTCCAGGCCAATAAAATCGTTCCTGAATCCGGTAGAGCGTCCTCGCCGAACCTAAATGGCCAGACGTAGGGTCGTCGTGCATAGCACTCAGGATCGCTATGCGAAGGCTCTCCGGCACCACTAGAAGAAAACGTGCGCCTGTGCCGGAAAAGTTCTTGTACAGGAGTCCATCACGCACGCAGAAATCGTGTGCTGTAGTAGAGGTGGTCGTAGCGGTGAAGAGCGGTGTTAATTTAGCGTCCTTTCGCTGTTCGGCTTTGAAACAGTAGAAGTCTGGAAAACGCGGTGACAGAGAAGCCACAAGGTGATCGAAGTCGTCGGCGTCACAGTCCGTAGTGCGGAGTGGCATACGCGAGAGGCAGTCCGCGTCAGCGTGTCGTCGACCACTCTTATAAGACACGCTGAAGCTGTATTCTTGCAGTCGGAGCGCCCAGCGCGCAAGGCGGCCACAAGGGTCACGAAGATTTACAAGCCAACACAATGAGTGGTGGTCGGTGACAACTGTGAAGGGGCGTCCATACAGGTAAGAGCGAAACCGCTGAACCGCAAATATTACTGCGAGGCATTCTTGCTCCGTGACAATGTAATTCTGCTCTGGCCTACTTAAGGATCGACTTGCATATGCGATCACGTGTTCCCGGTCACCATGGCGTTGAACTAGGACGGCACCAATACCTATGCCACTGGCATCCGTATGGAGTTCCGTCGGAGCTGAAGGATTGAAGTGTTGAAGAACAGGCCGTGACATCATCAGAAACTCCAACTGACGAAAAGAAGAGTCGCACTCCGGAGTCCACTCAAAGGGGATATCCTTTCGTAGCAGACATGTCAGCGGATACGCGACGTCGGCAAATTTAGGAATAAAGCGGCGGAAATAGGAACAAAGCCCCAGAAAACTACGGAGCGTGGTGCACTGAACGCTTCAACGGCTGCTGTCTTCTGGGTATCAGGGCGGATGCCGTCCTTATCGACGAGATGTCCAAGCACAAGGGTTTGGCGGTCGCCGAAGTGGCATTTCTTGGAGTTTAAAACTAGGCCAGCGTTCCTGAAGCAGTTCAGGACAATGTCTAGACGCGAGTTGTGTTCGCTGAAGGTGCGGCCAAAGATGACGACGTCGTCGAGGTAACACATGCAGATGTTCCACTTTAAGCCACGCAGAATAGTGTCCATAAATCTCTCGAATGTTGCCGGAGCGTTGCACAGTCCGAATGGCATCACATTATATTCGAAGAGCCCGTCAGAGGTTACGAAAGCAGTCTTTTCCTTGTCCTCAGGATGCATCGGAATTTGCCAGTAGCCGGATCGTAAGTCTACTGAGGAAAAGTAAGAGGCGGAATGAAGTTAGTCTATTGCGTCATCAATACGTGAGAGTGGGTACACGCCCTCTTTTGTTACAGCATTCAGCCGGCGATAGTCGACGCAAAATCTCTAAGATCCATCTTTCTTTTTAACAAGAATCACTGGAGCTGCCCACGGACTCGCTGACTTTTGTATGACTTCCTTTTTCATCATTTCGTGCACTTGTTCGTTGATAATCTGGCGCTCTGATGGTGAAACGCGATATGGCTTTTGTATAATCGGATTTGCCGAACCCGTGTTGATGGTATGGCGTGTTCGAGACGCGGGAATTGCAGGCATTTTGTCCTTCTGCGCAAAGTCCAATACCGAAACGTGCTTCGAAAGCACACCCACTAACGTTCGGCGTTTACTGGCGCTGAGCGATTTATTTAATATCGCCAAAAGGGCCGTTTCCGAACTGTGGCCATCAGGTTCTTCCGGCACTTCTGTAAGTTCAGCCACTGATAAGGACGCATATTCCCTGACGAAGGCTAATTTCAAGCCGTTTGGTAGTATAACGGGCTCCTGAGAACAGTTTACGGTCCATAAGCCAGCGCGTCCGCCTTTGATCGACACTACACAATGTGGCACCAACACATTCTTCTTGACACAGTTAATGTGCAGCGGTTATACGGTAGCATCGAAGCTGTCGGAATTGGCGCCGCAACAGGCAACGGGAACACAAACGGTAGTAGATGCAGGTACGACCGTATCACCACAAACACACAATGTAGTTTCGCGATCTACAGGGTTCTCAAGGAGTCCTGACGGAATCTTACCACTTACGAATACCTTCCCTGTGCGGCAGTCGACAGTGGCACCACACTCCCGCAAGAAATCCATGCCGAGGATCACATCATGGGTCGACCGAGGGATAATTACAAACTCTGTGGGAATAACATGGCCTCCCAAAGACACGTCAGCACTACACACACCAATAGGTCGCAAAGGCTCGCCACTCACTCCACAGAACTTTAAATATTCGTCCCATTTAAACAACACCTTTCGCCCTAACACGTCTTTAAAAAAGACACTCATGACCGAAATTGTTGCGCCTGTGTCCACCAGAGCGATCACGGGCACATTATCTACAAAAACGCGCACTTTGTTTTTAAGCATCAACGCAGGAGGTATTTCTGTCAGTAGTACATCTCCAGCGACCTCACCTCCATCGGCCGCGCTAGCTAGTTTTCCGGTGACGAAGGGGATGCGTTGCGACGTAGCGGTGAGGGAGAACGGGAAGCGCGAGGACGCGGTGGGGGCGTCGAACTCATGTCAGACGCTGGGGAGCGATTCCGCGTCCCCAGCCTGGCCAATACTCGTAGCTAGACGATGCGTGGCCTGGCCACGGGACACCATGGGGCCGTTCGGAGGGCCGTGAAAACTCTGAAGGCTGGCCATACCGCGTGTTCATACGCTGGTTACAAAACCGCGATATATGAGCCGGGACACCGCATGAGTAACACACCGGGGGAGGTCGAAACCTTGGTTGTTCGTCGATGAAGCGAATATTGTCATTTTCTCTTGTGTATTCAGTTGGTTCATGGCGGCTGTCATGACGATACATTGGGGGTCGAAAAGGCGTGCGCTGTGCGCGTCGGTCATAGCGTGGAGTCGGAGAGCGTGTTGTGATCCGAGACTGTGGGACTGCGCTGTACTCTACAGCCGCTGTGCTAACCATCAGTTGCCAAGGGGCCGAATTTGGTGCAGTCATACCCTCACGCGACGTGTACATGACATGGTGGTCAGCTGTTGAACGCGACATCTCATCGCGGCGGGAAAGTTCCTCGCGGACAATCGGTCGGATGGTCGAAGGAAGGTCGAGGCAAGGGCTCGTATCCACACTGGCAACCGTCGTAACGTTTGCCAACCGACCAAACTTTGGCGTAATCCGACGCATCGTGAGCGTTTCAAAAGTTCTGCAATGCCGAATGACGTCGGACACAGAACTTAGGCTTTTTTTACCGATTAGAAAATTGTACACGTCCTCAGCCACTCGTTTCAGCAAATGTCCGACTTTATCTTCTTCTGACATGCGAGCACTGACCACCTTGCGCAGCTTTAAAACTTCTTCAATATACGTGGTGCATGTCTCACCTGGTAGCTGCGCCCGTTGCGACAATGTCTGCTCAGCAAGCGTCTTTTTGGCGACTGAGTCCCCAAAACAGGCTTTGAGCTCTTCAACAAAAAATTCCCACGACGTAAGCGCCTCCTCGTGATTCTCGTACCACACGAGTGCGGTGTCGGTAAGGGAGAACACCACATTGGTGAGCTGAGCGGTTGAATCCCACCCATTGGACTTGCTCACTCCCGCTTTTTCTCCGAAGGTGGGTGGAACTCGGTAGTACGGCACTGGACTGCTCGGCGCTGCCCTCGGAGCGGCTCCCTCTTCAGGCATGGTGAAGATGGTTACGGCAGATGGCGGGAGGCCGGCAAGTCGACGGCTTCGACGAAGCTGCAGCAGTGACGGTTCCGTTGTTGTGAGCGCTTACCCAGCACCTCCACCACTTTGTTACGCGCTAAGGAGACCGTTTGTAAACTTTACAGATGAAGGGGACCGTTTATTTTCGGTCGCGAAGGTGAGCGCAAGAGCGGCTGGCTGGTTGATGCACTCAACGTCGTCCTCTTTCTCTTTTCCAACCAGGGACCGCAAGCACGCTCACCGGTCTTCGTTTTCTTCACGCGTAACAATATGTCATTTACCCATAGGCGTAAACCCTTCTTGACTTCATACACAATAGCCAACAAACCCGTAGAAACAGTAAAATTATTAAAGTACTTAGGCGCTTTAATTTCCTGTGATCTTAACTGGGGCCCACATATTAACAGCATAGTATCATCAGCGATGGAGCGATGCAACGATGGAACGAAAAATTTTAGGACTAACGTTAAGAGACAGGAAGAGAGCGGTCTGGATCAGAGAACAAAAGGGGATAGCCGATATTCTAGTTGACATTAAGCGGAAGAAATGGAGCTGGGCAGGCCATGTAATGCGTAGGATGGATAACCGGTGGACCATTAGGGTTACAGAATGGATACCGAGAGAAGGCAAGCGCAGTCGAGGTCGGCGGAAAACCAGATGGGGTGATGAAGTTAGGAAATTTGCAGGCGCAACTTGGAATACGCTAGCGCAAGACAGGGGTAATTGGAGATCGCAGGGAGAGGCCTTCGTCCTGCAGTGGACATAAAATATAGGCTGATGATGATGATGATCATCATCATCATCATCGGCGAACAAAACACTCGGCTCTATGAGCCGACACTTGCGTCATGCCCCTCCGGATGTCAGACTTTTGCCGTACAAATAACTTATTAGGGCTAAAGTCGAATATGCGTCACCAATCTGGGACCCATACCAAAATTATCTCGTTAACGCACTTGACTCCTATCAGAATCGTGCTGTAAGATACATTCATTCATCCTACTCATATGACGTAAGCATATCAGCCTTAAAAAATAAATGAGTTACACTCACTCTCGCACCACGGTAAGATAGCCAGTGTTGGTCTTTTTCACAAGTTCTTCTAGAGTTCACTTAATCGTATTCCGTACATGACCCCGCCCGCAAGAATATCACAACGCACTGGTCATCCGCTCCAAGTTTTAAAACCACGCTCGCACACAACTACCTTCTCTCGAACAGCGACAGATTGGAATGCCCTTCCCCACCATGTGGTATCTGCAAAAAGTCTCCGTACGTTGACGGCAGATCTTTCTTCTGTTTTCCCAAATAAATTACCCTTTTTGTCCAAAATCATCATCTAACGTGTGCTTTTCATTGTATACAATGCATCCACTTCCTTTTCTCAAATGTTTTAGCAGTTATTACGTTGCATTATTCATTTCCGATGTTTCTTCTGTTTTGCCAAAGTAAATATTCTTAGATAAATTCATCATTTATCGTGTGTGTTTGTTTGCACAGTGTACCTACCATTTTTGAAATGTCGATCCCATTGGTGAATACGTTGAATTTTTCACTGCATGACGCACCCCACCCCTTATATAACACCCCTGATAAAGGGGTCTTTAGGAAAATAAACTGAACTGAACTGAACAGTAAAAGGTGAAGAGGCTACTTTCTTCTTCAAGGATGAGGCAAGACCTGAATTTTTCAAAGCAAGAAGTGTGTCTTTCGCACTAAAAACTGCTGTCGAACACGAATTGACCAAGCTCGGGATAATTACACCCATTACAACAAGCCCATATGCTACACCTGTCGTGCCAGTGGTCAAACGCGACGGTTCAGTCAGACTATGCGGTGACTACAAAGTCACGCTAAACCCAATACTCGACATCGACAGGTATCCCCAGCTAAAAGCGGACGAGCTATTTGCCGCACTTGCAGATGGAAAACATTTTTCGAAGTTAGACCTAAGCAGAGCGTACCGGCAGATCTAAATGGATGACGAGTCCAAGCAATATCTGACGCTGAACACGCACAAAGGTCTACTTTTGGTCAACCGCCTACTGTTTGGCATTTCGTCGGCTCCCGCAATATTTCAGCGTATTATGGGTAACGCCCTGAAAGGACTGAACAGCGTTGACATACTGATCATACTGAATCTCGATGACATACTGATCACGGGCCGCACGGAAGCAGAACATTTGTCTAACCTCGAAGCAGTGCTGATATGGCTATCAGAACGCGGAATCAGCCTAAAACATTCAAATAGCGATTTCTTTCGCGATGAACTGCAATACTTGGGTCAAGTGATCACGAAAGACGGTGTTCGGCCGACAGATTAAAAGTTGGTCGCAATCACAAATGCACCGACTCCGACATATAAGCAGCAACTGCAGTCGTTGCTAGAGCTCATAAATTACTATGGAACGTTTGTTCCGAATCTGTCATCTATACTGTTTCCCCTTAACAGGCTCTTACGCAAGACTGAAGTTTCGTCACTCCTAAACTTAGATAAAAAAAAATCTGCAGGTTCTGACTATTTACCTAATGCTTTTCTTAATCGGTTCGCCGAATGGTCCGCGAAATACCTGTTCATAATACTTAACGGAAGCTTAAACGAAGGAGATCTACCTATCACTGGAAAGCCGCCAAAGTAGTCTCAATCCACAAAAAGGGAGACAAGCTTAATTTGAAAATTAGAGACCTTATCTGTCTACTCTTGCGTCTAAGGTAATGGAACACTTTATTTCTAAGCATTTAGGTTCCTTTTTAGAAAATAATGGCTTCTTTAGTGAGAGTCAGCACGGATTGAGGCGTGGCTTTTCGACCACAACGCAGTTACTTCCTATCACTAATGAACTACTGGCAATCTTGGATCGAAGTGGCCAGGTAGATATTCTTTTTTAGATTTGGAGAAAGCCTTCAATCGGGTTTCACACACAAAAAAGTCACAGGCCTGCGCAGCACACGCAGCACAGTCACAGCGTAAGCTGGTGGAGCGGCTCAAGAGTAGCTCCAATTTGGGCAGCACGCACAACAGGGTCTTCGCGGCAGTCTGTTCGCCTCGTTTTGACGAGAACGATCTGAACTTTCCGCCCGGCGTCGACGGCGCGCTGCGGCTTGTAATGCTCCCTGCAAACCAGTCTGCTGAGCCCGATCAAGCCTTACAACTGCAACTTACGTGTCGGGCACAGTGCGTCTGCAGGCACCTTACCCAGATGCCACCACCATAATTTCGGAGGCTCGGGTCGTCTGCCCCTGCGCGCTTGCCCGATAGCTTGCATGACTCAGTGGTGCAGCGGGCGCGGGTTCGATCCCGGCGGGAATATTTCCGGCGATAGTGGTTACGGTGTCGTACACCGCCGGCATCATCGCGAACCGAAACGGCTATTGCCCATAACAGCTTACGCTCTTAAAAGATGATACAGCTAAACAGCATCATACGCAGCGAACAAATTTTGCATTGGCTTGATTCGTACTTGACTCATCAAAAACAATTTGTCAGCATAGGCGCTTCGAATTCATCACTCGCCTCTGTACTTTCGGGGGTTCCACAGGGTTCGGTTTTAGGGCCACTTTTTTTTCGTATTTACCTAAATGACCTGGCTTGCAAATTTGCTGTGTGGTGCCGCTTTTTTGCGGACGACTGTATTGTTTATTCGAGCATTCAATCTGTGGATGACCACTCAAGCTAGACTATTGAATAGCAATACACAACTGCTCTATCCAGTGGCATATGGCTCTAAACATCTCGAAATTCGCGCACATGGCTATTACACGTAAAAAATCCGCTAATTGGCACCTACAAGGCATTATCGAAAGAGTACAAAAATAAGCTCTTAGATTTATCTACAATGCTTATGGTTGGCGCATTTCAGTGAGCGATTGAAGATTGCGATCTGGGCTGCAGACACTAGAAACTCGTCGCAAAATGCACCGTCTACAAACAATGTATAACATAGTTAACAACCACACTAAAATGAGATTTGACAACTATATGCAATTTAATGAATCGCCACTGACCACCACAATCAAGCAATATTATTGCCGCATGCTAGAACAAACGCATATCTTTCCTCCTTCCTGCCTGAAACAATTCGCGAATGGAACGCCCTCCCGCAAAGCGTGGTCAATTCAACCACTCCCGATTCCTTCTTATCTGCAGTACAGACGTACTTGTAATGTCATGCGTTCATTGTTTCTTTTTTGCTTGTGCTACGTATTCTGATGTCTCTTTTATTACGCTTTTCCTATTGGCAGCAAATGTGATGGCGTCATCGTACTTCTTTGTACTTGTGTATTAGAATATGTTTGCCTTGCTTATTAGGTTGTCTCTTTTTTTTGTTCCCTTGAGAAAAAAGTTGTCGCAGTTTCACCTGAAAGGTGAAGCATCAATTGCGATAGCAAACTTGTAGAGAGCCATACGGAGTAATGATATTAGCTTTATCAGCTGTATAAGCTTGGACATGCAGCAGCATCGGCAACACGCAGAACTGTTGTCGACGCCATCCGCGTTGTGCCCGCGTTCGCTCAATATGCGTGCGGCGTTGGTGACTGTTGCCGGAGCCTCTGATATAAATAGGCACTGCGTGCCGCAGCTAAACGTCGCCTCCATTCCCTCCCCCTCCCCCACGGCCTCTCGCTCGCCAGAAGAAGGCGCGTTTGCTCTACATACATGGTGATTGTGAAGGAGAACAGAGACGCCTACTTCTGCAGCCCTTAAGCGAGCACGGCGCAGAACGCGCGTTTGTTCTCCGCCGTGCGTTCACTCCCCGTGAAAGACGCGCCACTCGCCCCCTTTCACTCGCACATACAGCGTTCGGTGCGCGGCGACGATTTCTTCTCCAAATGACGTCATACAGAACCTCACGGCGACGGCGACGGCGACGCCGACGGCAGAAATCTGCTTTTGAGTGTCCATATAATTGCTATCGCAATAAAAAGAGGAAGCAATCACGTGATATTTTGTACCACTCCTGCCTGGGCTTCCAAATGGAAGCCGGCAGTATTGTGAAATAAATGTTACTTATCGCGCCTTCCACTTCAGCAACCTGCCATGGATGGAGCCAACAAAAATTTTGTACACGTGTACTTGCGTGATAGCGTTTTCCCGTTCTGTCACGCGGCCCATATCGCGATCACATAACCGTCGCCCACTATTTGTATATAAGTGCTGGCCGCAAGGCTGGGGTGTGCATTTTCTTCTTTGATCCTTTGGCTGTCATTCTGCCACGTTAAGTTACCGCCATGCAATAAAGTATGTTTCAAATACAGTCTGCCTCTTCATTCATGGAAGCCCCGGAACACGACAGGGTCCCTGTGGTCACTAAGTATGTATACCGCGCTTAGTTAACTTCTTGACACAAAATTGGTAGAGTATGTATTACAAAAAGAAACCTTGTCAATAAACCTATTTGGCGACAGCATTCGTCACTGTGTAATGCCGATGTAGGTGTGCTCCAGGAGCCACTGGATTTGTGCCCAGTAACGCCTGTGTGTGCGTGTGGCAGTCCAATGGGCCGGCTCTTCAATGAACCTCTGTCAAGACGACCTGCAGGGTGGCAGAACTAGCCGTGATTCGAGCCTGCAAATCGCTTCACACGTATGCCTCGAGGCTCTCTGTGCGAACAAGTTTTACTGGGGGCTGGAAAAATGTGGGATAGCACGCACTTTCAGATTCTCAAGGCTGGCCCGGCCTTCAGTGCATGACTCCCATGTCGTGTTGCCACCACACGTTTTCCAGTTCCTCCGAGAAACGAAGTGCTCTCAGCGCTGCACACGTGTTCGCGCTTCGGATAAGGCTACCTGCAGTCTAAAGATATAGGCCGATTGCCAAGATTGGCATCTGAAAAGAAAGGGTCAACCGAGTGTCAAAAAAGGCAATGTCGACGTACATCTAGATTCAAATGATTCTATGAATAAATTTTTATTATATTTGTCTATGTATCTGTCTGTCTCTTTTTCAAATTCACTATTCGCTCCGTTCATTTCTTATTATTATTGTATGGTATGATGGTATGACGAACTTTATTGGGTCCTGAAGGCCGCTCCCACGTTGGGACTGTCAGGCCGAGCGCTTCAGCCACATTGTGGGCCTTCTGGACAGCCCATAATTGGTCGGAGAGTGATTCACTGTGTAGCATTTGCCGCCACCATTCTTGTTCCTTGTTACAGTCTGTGAAGACCGGGGGGCACTGCCCAAGCATGTGGTCAAGAGTAATGATGCCATTGCACTTGTTACAATTGGTTTGAATTTGCCTCTCCGGATAGATCGTGTCAATAAAACCCGGACTTGGGTATGTCCTTGCCTGTAGCAAACGTAATGTGACCACTTGGGCTCTGCAAAGCTTACCATATTTCACATGGAATTACAACGAGCTTGTCTTCTTTAACTTCGGAGCTCGGTTGGCACTTACTAGTTTTGACCAAGAGGCCAGCAGGGCGATCCCGCAGGACGTAACATCTGCGGTGTAGTGTGGCTAATTTTCGACTATATTAGCGGTAATAATACCGTTAACTTTGCTTACTCTGCGACTAAATCTAGTTTCGTATGGGCAACGGTGAAGTCGCCTTTCAGGCACAATTGTCTTGCACGAGCCCTGTTTATTTCAAGCAATATTTCTCGATTTCTCCAAATTTAGCCCTTCAACATCTACGGCGGTGCAACCTTTGCAGGAGTATGGCGCAATGTGGTTAACTTTCCACTGTATTGGCACTAATTACGCCTGCACCATTAGTTTTACCTACTCTGCGACTATTTCGCGGTTTTTGTCCCGTCACAACCTACATTTTCACAGTGTTCGCGACTTCCTACAATGCTCTGAAGGTGCTAAAAAGACGTTTATTTTTCTGGAAGTGGTTACATGACACCCCAGACGTGCCAAACCTGCTTGAGGTCAGCTAAAAAACATTCTCTTGAAATCGTCAGCACTCGTTCATTATTAACAAGTTGATCCCTTTTGTCCTCGCGTTGCGCCGCATCTAAAGATATGGGCCGATCCCGGAGTTGTCGAAAAGCATTGCCCGCTGAGTATGTGCCGCTCTTCAATGACGCCAACCTAAGTCAACGAATATCACAACAACAAACAAAGCCATGCGCGGTGTAAATCGGCAAACATCGCAACAGAATAATCTTTTCGCACCAGATTCATAAGAACTATTCTCTACGGTCAATTTACCAACCACTTCCATATACACAGATGCCAACTGACTACATTTCTGATTGTCACGTGCATCGTTCTTTTTTTTTCAAACACTTAGTTTATACCGTATGTGAGGAAGAGCCCCCTGAGCGTGGCGGCGAACCACGTTCGGCTGCGGTAGCGCTGCAGTGTGGCCGGCGTACACTTTCGTGGGTAGAAAGGGTTCCGTGCCAGGCCTTCAAGCAGCTGCGCTGACTGGAGCCACGCACAGCAACGACAGATGGTCACAATGGCTCCCAGCAGGACCGGTGACAGCCACCTGTGGACAAACACACTGCTGTGCTACAGGATATTGAAACACCTCTGCCGTTTGCTGCGCCAGCGTAATTACGTTTTACAGCCCCAAAGGAGCACGCATAAAAATCTAATATACTTCGCAACACACTTCCTCTTAATATTACTTTTGTAATCCCATGTCCAATGCGCAAAGGATAACGGACACAAAGTCTCGCAGAATTCTTTACTGGGCTAGTTGACAAAGAGATATGACGGAAACAGTGTGTGCATTTCGAAGAAAAGAGAGAGGCAACATGACATAGCCTGGCTTTTTTTCTCCTTGAGTACAATTTTTGCACTAGAAGACGACGATACAAAACCCAGTGCAAAGAAGTAGCGCCATTTTACAGCTTTGGTTGAGTAAGTCCTTCAAATCACAGTATATTACCAGCATTGTCAAATTAGGAGCAAGATTACCAAGGCGAAACACACAGGAAAAAGATGCAACCTCATACATATCACGGCAGAAGCGAGCAGGCTAGGGGCCACTGGCCTACCAAGACACTGCTCGCAGGAAGATGGCGGCTATTCCATATTTTCACATGCTGTCACATCACCCGAAAGAGGTAGTATCTAGGCAGATACCAACTTGGCATTTTAAGCCCGGAACAAGCTCAGTGCTTCCCCAAAAGAGCAAGCAACCTGAAAGCACTTGAGCTTCACTGAAACACACATAAAGGCACGTGGCATTCACCTGCAGCATGATTAATCAGACCTGCGGACACATTCGTCAGATGGGGAGATGACTGAACAACCATCTCGACAGCATCTTCAAAACATAAAAACGACCACTCACTAGCATCTGGCCGCTCATTGTCGGAGCTGCACACGCCATGCGCACCCGAGCGAACGGAAGTGCTCTTTCGTCAACCAAGACGTCATGTCCACGGAGGGAAGTAATCAAGGCATTTTAACAGCGGAGACTTTAAGCCGGCCGTTAGTCCGTTAGTCGTCCACAAAAAATGTGGGCCAAATCCTGGCGGTAGTACAGAAAGGGTTCAAGCGCAATGGCACATACCGCTGTGAACTAGCGATGCTGAGCCTGGCTAAGTCTAGCTAAGCATGGTTGGGACTACTTAAGCTTAGTCAGTCATCGATAGCCAACCGATAGCCAATCAATGACTTATCGATAACCTATCAACAATCTATAAATTCCGGAAAATGCTGGAGACGACTTCGTCATATTGCAGTGAGCTTGCAATATTGCAAATGAGCTTAACAGTTTAATGTTAATGAGCTTAACAGTTTCTTCTCCAGTGTCCTTACAATGGCGAAGTAGACGCCGTTTGCGCTTCTCGTTGCTTCCGTCTTCTAGGCGAACTCCAGCTTTCTGAGCGAGCTATATTTATTAAGCTATTTCTCAATCTAAAACAATGCAAGTCGTCTGGACCTGATGAATTTCATAACGCATTTTTAACGAGGTATGCAGAGTGGATGGCTAAATACCTCTTAGTTATCTTTCAAAAAGCACTGTCGTTGGGGGCTCTACCTGACGATTGGAAATAAAGAAAAATAATCCCAATACCAAAAGGCGGAGATCTTAAATGTATTTCCAACTACAGGCCTATTGCACTTACGTCAACACCATGCTAGATTCTTGAACACGTTGTCTTAAAACACATCGGAGAATTCCTGATGAGCAAAAATTTCTTCACAGTCTCAGCATGGTTTTCGTAGCGGCCTCTCGACAGTGACGCAACTTGTGGAAACAGTGCATTTCATCTGTGAAGTCCTAGATCGAAGAGTCCAAGTAGATATCATTTATCTATATTTTAAAAAGGCATTCCATACGGTTAGTCACATAAAACTATTATTCAAGTTAAGAGTCGTGTTAGGTAACTGCAAAGTTGTCCAATGGATCGAAGCTTTCCTAATAAATCACCGACAGTTCGTTAGTGTTAAAGAAAGCCAGTCTACAATTTGTGATGTTGTCTCTGGAGTGTCATAGGGCTCTGTGCTAGGAACCCTGCTTTTCCTAATATATATCAATGACCTGATAGCAGACCCATCAATTCAAGCCAAATTATTTGCAGATGATTGTGTTATTTTTACTGAAGTACCCACCGCGGCTGACCAACTTAAAGTTAATTCCTACTTAGATCAAATACATGAATGGTGTAGGAAATGGCAAATGTCACTGAACTTGGAAAAAACTGTATGCATGACAATATCGCATAAACACGCCCGCTTACAGTTCAACTACTCCCTATCGGGTACCCCATTAACTCGAGTGACCGAATACAAGTACTTGGGTGTCACTTTGACTGCAAATATGAGTTGGACGACACACATTGACAATATAGTAGGCAAGGCAAATCAAAGGTTAGGATTTATTCGACGGACTTTGAAACAAGCACCCACAGAGCCCAAACTTACCGTATACAAAATGCTAGTTCGTCCTATAATGGAATATGCGTGCGAAGTCTGGGATCCGTACGACCAAAGAACGCACTAAAATTAGAAGGTGTGCAACGGCATGCCTTGCACTTTATTTTTTCCAAATATCGAAGTCAAGACTCGTCACCGCTTTATAAAAAGGCAAACCTTCATTTACTTAAAATACGAAGGAAACAGAAAATGCTAGGCCTGTTTTACAGCAGGGGTTCTCATGCATGTTCGTTTCAGGAAACCCTGTAAGCTGCATAAAGCGCCAAGGAACTCCCCCCCCCCCCCCCGATTTAGCCGAATTGAAATGTCGTAATTAAGCAAATGTTGAATTATCCAAGGTATCAAGAAAACAATAAATGTATTCCTACTACTTCAACACGTTTTTATTTGCTGAATGAATCAGCAAATCTTGTGTCTATTTTGCACAAGAGCAGTGCAGCACCCGCCGCGGTGGATCAGTTAGCAAAGGCGTCTCGTGGCTGAGCACGAGGTCACGGGATCGGATCCCGGCCGCGGCATTTCGATGGAGGCGAAATGCAAAAAAGTACACGGTGCCAAAACCGTGTACGTGCTTGCGTTGTAGTGCACGTTGTAGAACCGCAGGTGGTCAAAATTAATCTGGAGCCCTCCACTACGGCGTGCCTCACAGTCAGAACTGGTTTTGGCATGTGAAACCCTAGAAAGAAGGGCAGTGTGGAAGCTGAAGTTCTCGTCATCTCATGACTTATTTGAGCTAGCAGCGGCGAAGGCCTCGCGACATCCTTCGCAGCGCGGCTGCGGCGCGCGTCTTCATCTGAGACACGCTTTTCACTACCGCGCGCACATCCGGATTATGTTTTCTCTAGTGAGCTGGGCGCCAACAAATTGCCCCCCCCCCCCCCCCCCCATCGCGATGTAGCCGGTGCTCTTCACCTTCGACAGCTTTGCACTGAGTCAAAGCAAAACTACTGGTTGCCGCAACCGCTGCGGACAAAACCGCGGCCGTTATCGACGCGAACGTGGACGGCGACTTTGCGGTTCAGAAGGCAGGCGGCCGACGCACGCACCAAGTCAAAACGAAACTACAGTTTGCCGCAACGGCTGCTGCGGACGAAACTGTGCTGGTTATCGACGCGATCGCGATTACGCACTTATGAAGGCACACTGCTAGCTGCCAACGTGGTGTTACGCGCTGCGATTAACGAAAGAATAAAGGCTTTAAAGGCCACAATTAGGCACGACGAGTTGCGGCGTTGCTGTCAGTCATGTATGGCGTACGATTGCCGCTGACGACCATACCGATGACGACTGCGTCGCTTCGTTTTTGGACGCTAGCGCCGTTTTAGCTCTTTTGCGGCGCGCACTTGTGGTGCTCCGCGCATTAATTTTGTAGCGTTAGCTACACTGGCCTAGCCAAGCCCGTTTCACGCGGCACATCAAGAGCCGTGCTGCGAATGCGCAAGGATCAGTGATGTCACACGGCTTGCGCACCGGAGCCACCGGAGCCGGCACCTCTCGCGCACTCCGCCGCCGCCGCGCGCGACTCACCGCCGCCGGTCTGCGCATTCCAGAGGAGTGACGTCGTAGCCGTGGTAGACGCACTGGCGCCGGCGCGCGCTCGCTGTGCAGTCGCCGTCTGACACTGCGCTGGAGCCGCTGCGCTTCTGACTGGCGTTTGTGTGTGTCATTGGAGCAGCAGTAAGCATGACAATCAAGCTAATCCTTGACAATCTAGACAACCAGGAAAGCTAAGAATAATCAGCTGAACCTTTGCTAACGCTACGTATATCCTGGCATAGCCGAGCTAAGCCACTGCAACATTTTTTTATTCCTCCGAAGTATACGTCAGTGCGCACGCTATCGGCACCTACCCTATCTACAAACGGGAGAAATGCCCACGGTGGTAAGTTACGGCCTTCGAGATTCAAGCGCGAAAGCTTAGGCGCGCTGCCCATGGCTGCCCGTTTTCGGAGATTGGGTGGCTACAAGCTGCTTGGGGATTTATTGCGCAGTACGCGCTTTGCCGTTACGCACTGTGATGTGCTTTTTGGCACTCGGGCATAGGTAATTGAGGTTCTGTGGGTCAAGCTCACTTCGTGTTCGCCGTTTTAACCACTTGGCGAGCGCGGGACCACGGAAAATTTATCAGTGGCTCGCGGAACCCCGAGCAGGGGCCTGCGGAACCCCCGGGTTCCGCGGAACCCACTTTGAGAACCCATTTTTTACAGAATTATGAATCACATAGTGTTGGTAAACAAGGAACGCTACATAACCGAGACAACGTCGCGGGTAGTAAGGAATAAACATTCAAAGTACGTGAAAGAGGGTACATTTTCTAACGATTGTTTTAAATATTATTTCTTTGGGCAAACTGCGAGAGAATGGAATAAACTGCCGGAGAGAGTGGTAAGCGCGACCGACTGCGAGCAGTTCCGGACCCACCTTCAACAATACTCTTCTTAGTGGTTTCAGTTTTTGTTACCTTGTAGTGCTGTACTAAGTGCCACAAGCTGATGCACCAAGTGTGTACTAAGTGCCACAAGCTGATGCACCAAGTGTCACGAATTGTTCTTAATATTGTTTGTGTATACCTGATAATATGCACTGCTGCGTGTTTATTGTTTATTGTTGGATAGCATGTAATACGTCATTGTACTCATTCCTCTCTTGGCCCTGTAAAGGGCTGATGGTATGTTCTGTAGCGAAGCGTTGGAACCCTGAAGCGGGTCGTCCGCTCCAGCGCCTTGAAGTGGGTCTCCTTCTCCAGTACCTTCTAGTGGGTCATTTTTTTCGGCTCTCGAGCGCCGCTCGTGCTGAGAGTCCGCGCTGCGCTTTTTGGACAGTCGCCCTTGCGCTACTTCAAGTTCCGTCCAATAAACATCCTTATAAATTGGTGGAAGGGGCTGTACCCTGACAACCGCTCCGAATCCCCTTCGATGCCCCTGGATCTTGGATCCCGTGCACTACCATCTACCATGCCCCAAGACGCCTCCCAGCAAACGCCTCCTCCAGCACCACCCGCATGTCCTGGTGTCCCTTGTCAACGCGACCCACCTATCTTCACTGGCGCGGATGGCATCGACGTGGAGAACTGGCTCGCTATCTATGAGCGCGTGAGTGTACCCAACAAATGGGACGAGGTCGGAAAATTGAGTAACTTGGTCTTTTACCTGGCGGGAGTAGCAAGTCTGTGGTACAACAACCACGAATCCGATTTCCCGACCTGGTCCGCTTTCAAGACTGCCATTATCGACGTGTTTGGCCGCCCTGCTGTTCGTAAGCTGCAAGCAGAACAGCGTTTGCGCGAACGAGCTCAGCAGGCCAGGGAATATTTCACAAGTTACATAAAGGACATTCTGGACTTGTGCAAGAAAACCAACGCGACCATGTCCGAGTCGGATAAGAATAAAAATGTCATGAAAGGCATCGACGACGACGCCTTCACCATGCTCCTCGCCAAAAATTCTCGCACGGTGGCAGAGATAATAACTCTGTGCCAGAGTTATGAGGAGCTGCAACGGCAGCGGTCGTTGACCCGTCGGCCGCCAGCACGGGACGCAGATCTCGCTGGCTTGTCAACCGTTTCTGACCACACCACCTTGCTGGCAGGAATGAAGACATTTGTGAGCGAAAAAAATAGCATGCCAGCTCTCTCTGCTGCCCTTTCCTCACCCGCAGCATGTAGAACAGCCATGAACCACACTTCCGCCTCCCCTCCGCTGAGGAGTGATTGAACAGGAAATTTCCGAAGTCATGCCCGAATATCACCAGCGCCCTCCGGCACCGGCGCCACTTAGCTACGCTCAAGTTGATCGACAGGCCGGCCCAAGCGATCTCTGCGGCTGCCCCGTTTAGTTACGCCGAAGCCGTCGCCGGACATCAGGCGTTCGAAGCGGTTGTGCCGCCTACGTACGTCGATGTCACTAGGCTCCGTCATATCAGCAGCCGCTGCGTCCATCGCGTCCTGAGCCATGGGTGGGAACCTCTCTGGCAAACCGTTGGCGCTCTTCCGACAACCGTCCCATATGCTTTGCGTGCGGTTACGCTGGCCACGTTGCACGTTTCTACAATCGCGTGCAGCGGCCTCGAGTCACATCACCCGTCATGAGCCAGTCCAGCCGCCCTAATTACCAACCACCGCCGCCTGTGTCACCGACGTTACGCCCAGCTCCATCTACCCGCCGGTCACCGTCTCCACGATGTCGCTCATTGTCGGCGATGCGGCCACGTCAGGTCGCACGAGATCGGGAAAACTAGTCGTCGCAGTCCACGAGGCAAGGGCTGCGACGCTATCGCACTGTGAAAGCCCTCAGCAGAGACCATCGAACATAATCGACTTGTTTGTAGACGGTGCTCGCGCATCTGCCCTTATAGACACTGGAGCCGCCGTATCCGTTATGGACGCCAAACTTAGCCGTGTCCTACGCAAAGTGACGACGCAACTTTCGGGGCTATCCCTTCGTACGGCTAGCGCCCAAAGTATTCACCCAACAGCAGTATGCACAGCTCGCGTCGTCATTCGGGACGTCATCATTCCTGCATGCTCGCACGACATCATCCTGGGATGGGATTTTCTCTCCCGTCACAACGCCGTCATTCATTACACACCCGCCGAAATAGAACTCTCGCCGTTCTCAGAGATGACGCCGGCAGACAGACCATCACTTTCGAACAGGATACTCGTCACAGACGATACCCAAGTGCCTCCGAATGCGTCAGCGGCTGTGTCAGTGTACTGCGACGGTCTCTGCGACACCATTGCACTCCTTTCGCCATCTGACCGCGTTCGCACTAAGAAAGGATTGTTGGTGCCCTTCGCGACAGTGCAAATCACTCACGGTGACAGCACTATTTCTGTTAGCAATCCATCCCCATATACATTGCTGCGAGGGGAATGTCTCGGCAGAGTGGAACCCCTCGAAGACGCACAAGTTGTGGACGCACCCGATGACACGCACTGGCCCAGCTCCTGTACGCTCAGTGCTGTTTCGAAGTCGGATTCGCCGCCCGAAGATGTATTTGGCTCCTCCATCGATGAAAACCTTACGCCGGTACAGCGTTCACAGCTTCTGTGCCTATTGGAAGAATTTCGCCCATCTTTCGATGTCGCGCAGACTTCCCTGGGCCGCACGTCCACTGTCACGCATGGCATCGACACTGGCTCCCAACCGCCACTGCGGCAACGCCCTTATCGCGTATCTCCTGCCGAGCGTCGTGTAATTAACGAGCAAGTCGACGACATGCTTCGACGGGATGTTATTCAACCATCAAACAGTCCCTGGGCGTCTCCGGTAGTTCTTGTTGCGAAGAAGGACGGCTCCGTACGGTTCTGTGTGGACTACCGACGGCTCAACAAGATAACCCGCAAGGACGTCTATCCGCTGCCACGAATAGACGACGCGATTGACAGCCTCCAAGGAGCTGAATTCTTTTCATCGCTCGATTTGCGCTCAGGGTACTGGCAAGTCCCTATCGCTGAGGACGCTCGACCGTGCTTCGTCACGCCCGCCTTCGTCACGCCCGACGGCTTGTACGAATTCAACGTCATGCCGTTCGAACTGTGTAAAGCGCCTGTGACCTTCGAGCGCATGATGGATACCGTCTTGCGCAACCTGAAATGGCACACGTGCTTGTGCTACCTCGACGACGTCGTCGTTTTCGCTCCGGACTTCTCCACGCATCTCCAAAGCCTCCGGCATGTTTTGACGCGTTTGACCAACGCCGGCCTACAATTGAACCTAAAGAAGTGCCGATTTGCAGCACGGCAGCTGACAATACTGGGCTACGTCGTGTCCAAGGATGGAATCCTCCCCGATCCAGCCAAGCTTCGGGCCGTAGCCGAGTTTCCCAGTCCTACGTCCGTCAAAGAACTACGCAGTTTCGTAGGACTGTGTTCCTACTTGCGGCGTTTCATCCGAAACATCGCCACTATTATTTCGCCACTGACGAAGCTCCTTGGCAGTAAGGGGCCTCTCGACTCGTGGTCGTCAGTGTGCGAGGACGCGTTCGCAAAGCTCCGTCGTTTGTTGACGTCTCCGCCCATAGTACGCCACTACGACCCTACGGCCCCTACAGAGGTACACACGGACGCCAGCGGTGTTGGCCTTGGCGCTGTCCTTGCGCAGCGCAAGCCAGGTTTCCCTGAATATGTCGTGGCGTATGCAAGTCGTAGGCTTACTAAAGCCGAGGCCAACTACACTGTCTCCGAAAAAGAATGCCTGGCGATCATCTGGGCCCTTACGAAGTTTCGCCCTTATTTGTATGGTCGCCCGTTCGATGTCGTTACTGACCACCATGCACTATGCTGGCTGTCGTCATTGAAGGATCCCTCAGGCCATCTCGCCCGTTGGGCACTTCGTCTGCAGGACTACGACATCCACGTGCTCTACCGCAACGGACGCCAACATGCCGACGCCGACGCCCTCTCGCGCTCCCCCTTACCCGACGACAACGCCCGCTGCTCAGGAACTCAGCTGGCCGTTTCTTCCATCGACCTTCACACCATCGCTACAGAACAGTGCAAGGACCAATGGATTGTCTCGCTGATAGACTTGCTCACTGATCCGTCGGCAACATCACCCATTCGCGCATTGCGTCGTCAAGCCCACCATTTCGTCATTCGCGACGAGCAACTTCACCGACGTAATTACAGCGCCAACGGCCGCCAGTGGTTACAGGTAGAACCCCGCAGTCTCCGTTCTCAAATATGCGAATCGTTCCACTCTGATCCGCAGTGTGCACACTCTGGGGTATACAAAACTTACCACCGAATTCGACAACGGTACTTTTGGTGGGGAATGTACCGGTACGTGCTGACATTTGTTCGCTCCTGCCTCGATTGTCAGCGCCGGAAATCTTCGCCGAACCTCTCGCCAGCAGGTATACAACCTTTACCTTGTCCTAACCGGCCGTTTGGGCGCGTTGGCATCGATTTATACGGACCTCTTCCTCTGACGTCGGCTGGTAACCGCTGGGCCATCGTCGTTGTTGACCATCTCACGCGATACGCCGAAACCGCTGCCCTTTCAGCGGCTACAGCACAAGATGTTGCCTCCTTCCCGCTCCACCGATTCATACTGCGTGACGGTCCACCCCAGGAGCTACTCAGCGATCGAGGCTGTGGCTTCTTGTCGGAAGTCGTCCAAGTCATTGTCAAAGACTGTCACGTCGTTCACCGAAAAACTACTGCTTACTACCCACAGACAAACGGTCTCACAGAGCGATTTAACCACACGCTCGGCGACATGCTCTCAATGTACATCGCCGCCGACCACACAAATTGGGATGCCATTCTGCCCTTCGTCACCTACGCCTACAATACCGCGCCTCAGAGTACTACTGGCTTCTCTCCGTTCTTCTTGTTGTACGGCCGCCACCCGTCGCACACGATCGACACGATCCTTCCATAAAAGCCAGACGCGTCTGAGTATACGTCTATATCTGCCACAGCCAGAAATGCTGAAGAGTGTCGCGACCTTGCCCGGACCTTTACTACTAATGAACAAGAGCGGCAGAAGAGCATTCGCGGTGACACCACCACTTCTGCGCCCACGTTTTTCCTTGGGGCGCTCGTCTGGCTCTCAGTCCCTACCACCGCAACTGGACTCTCTTCGAAACTGATGCCCAAATACGAAGGCCCCTATCGTGTCGTCGAACGCACGTCCCCAGTAAATTACCTCATCGAACCCGTTGAACCATCTTCGGACATGCGCCGTCGAGGGCGCGACATCGTCAATGTGGAGCGCCTCAAGATATACCATGACCCACTCAGGGTGACAACCTGTTAAGTCGCCGGGCGGCTCCCTTTTCACACCCGGGGTAATTGTAGCGAAGCGTTGGAACCCTGAAGCGGGTCGTCTGCTCCAGCGCCTTGAAGTGGGTCTCCTTCTCCAGTACCTTCTAGTGGGTCGTTTTCTTCGGCTCTCGAGCGCCGCCCGTGCTGAGAGTCCGTGCTGCGCTTTTTGGACAGTCGCCCTTGCGCTACTTCAAGTGCCGTCCAATAAACATCCTTATAGTTCAAATAAATAAATAAAAGGTAGTGCTTAGCCTAGCCCAAGTACGTGGCCAATACCTTGCGATAGCCAATTGAACGCCAATCAATAGCTATTCTATAATCGATCAAAATTCAAGAAATGCCGCAAAATGCTGGGGTAATTGATTTGGTAGTGCTTAGCCTAGCCCAAAAGCCAGGACTAGCTAAGTGCCCATCAGCTCCGCTGTCTCTTTAGCATTTCGCCCCCAGTGCAAGCTACGCTAATTTTTTATGTAGTGTTTTTAATTTCTGTGTGTAAGCCAGCCGTCGTTAACTCTTCTGGACAGTGAACTTGCGTTTTCAGATACTTGACTGTTAAGCTCCCAAGTATTTATTAGATTGCGCCCGGACAGCACTTTTTTTTTGACATCGACATCGGTAAAAATCGGTCAGAAGGCACTAGCGAAAAGTGCATGTAACGAAATTTGTTATAACATTAACGTACATACATATTTGTGACCCACGCGATTTACTTTACTACAGTTAAATAGAGGAAACAAGCTCGATTGTGCATGTGTCGCGTCACGCATGGAGCAAAACTCGACGTTCAAATAGGCTTAGCTTGGCAGTGCGTATGTCGATCTGAGCGGGAGTGCAAAAGAAATCACTCGTGCAATACTAGGCACAATCTATGAAACTCAAACCTCTGCTCAACAGGAGTTACATGTGCTATAGGTTACATGTGTTAGGTTACATGTTGGGCGAGTTGGTAGGTTAACATCTTACGTACATGTGCAGAACGGCACAGACTGGAGACAAGGAATGGACGGCGCGAACGCTGACTGACAACTAAAACTTTATTGCTTGACAAATAAACACCTAGGTCGCGTGGTGCGTACCAGATATGCAAGGGCACCGGGAATTACGGCCATTCAATAGATATGTTTCTTTTATTGCAGTGGCATAGACGTTCGGCTACACGCTAGGCGGAATCTATGAGCACGTGATATGCCTCGGATATCGCTCGGCTTGTTTGATTTCCATTTTTGAACAGCACTGTGGTTAGGTTAAACCGGGGGTCGCAATATGAACGCCTGCAATGTTCGGCCAGATGTGAGCTTGTTGAATTCCTGACAACCGCGTGGTGCTCTCTAAGGCGAGCATTTAAGCCGTCTCTAGTCTGCCGTAGTGCACTTTGCCGCACGAAAGCGGTATCGCGTATACCGCCCCTACTGAACACGGGACTAACTGCCACGTGTGCTTGATATGACACGAGGTTGTTGACGCCTGCCGAGGTTTATTAGCCAGATTACACATTCTGGTTTCTCGCAAAAAAAAAGACAACTGGTGCATAATACTGATTAGCGATTTTCCATGCCTCATCCGGTGTGCGCAAGCAATAATGTTTTTCTTTTTGTGGCTCATGCTGAGAGGGATCGCCTTTCTTTATATTCTTTACATGCCCTTCACCAACGGAGATAATGGTGGATTTAGAAAAACCAGCCTTCTCTAGTCGGGTTAGCTGTAGCGGAAAACACTAATTGGCAACATAGCATCGTGATTTTATCAGAGCCGAACCTAAACACCTCGCAGCTACGCCTATTTCTAATAATTTCGAGCGGGCCAACAATTAAGTCAATAAGATTACAGCTGTAGTTTCAGTTCCGAGTGTGTTGGCGGTAAGAACACCCCAGTGCAGTGAAACGTCCAGCCGGTCGTGCAATTTTTAAGGGAAAATTAGGTCACATTATTGCCGGCCTATAAAGAAGTATTCAAACGTATAGCTTCACTGGCTTTACTCAACAATAAAACAATAACAAAACATAGACGTTTCGCCACCCATGCGGGTGGCGAAACTTAAAGGCGGCGTTTGCTTAAAGCAAACATATTTCACTTTTGGCGGAACTGTCTACCCCCAAATAGCAGGTGTCCCGATGGGCAGCCCTGTGTCGGTAATCGTGGCAGATCTTTTGATGGAACACGTGGAAACTATATGCCTGTCCACCTTGCCCTTCCCTGTGAAAATGTACTGCCGTTATGTAGATGACACTTTCGTCATTGTAGAAAAGCACAATCTGCAGGCTATGCATGATGCACTCAATAGTGTTCATCCTGCCATTTAATTCACTTGTGAAATGGAAGATGGTGACACTTTGGCGTTTCTAGATGTGCTGGTGCGTCGGAACGAGGGCGGTTCATTGGCGACATCCGTATACCGCAAACCTTGCGACAGTGGCAATGTGCTGAGTTTTGACTCGCACCACCCTGCGGAGCACAAATATGCTGTTGCCCGTACACTTCTGTCACGTTGCGACACGCTGTCGTCGACACAGACCCTGAGGAAGCATGAAGAAACTAATGTTGCCACTGTCCTGAATAAACGGAGCTACCCTCAGCGGTTTGTCGATGACACACGGCGCCGCATGCAAAGACCTCGCGAGAGCAGGGCTAATAAGGAAAGTTCTGTTGTGTGCATCCCGTATGTCTGCGGCGTGTCAGAAGCAGTGCGTAGCGCCTTGCGACCTCTGGGCGTTAGGACTGTGTTTAAACCCATGCGCACACTGGCTAACGTGTTCCCAAAACCAAAGGACCGCACCCCCTCCGACGAACAAAGCGGAGTTGTGTACAAAGTTAACTGTACGGACTGTGATGCCTGCTACATCGGTGACACCGGGCGACGACGTCATACTCGCATCAAGGAACACGTCAGGGACGTCACCAAAGCTACACATTCAACACGTGCCAAGACGGAATTAGTCGACCACTGCCTGACGAAAGGACACGTGTTCGATTTCGATAATGTGACGACGCTGGCACGGGAACAACGATGGGGCCCAAGGAAATTCATCGAATCATGGTTCATCCGTCATAATCAAAACGCATGCAACAGTAATCGTGGTCCTTTGCCGGATGTTTACGGCAAGATATAAGTTGATGTACTCTTTCATGGGACGCCATTTGTGTACTGACGATGCCACCCGCATAGGTGGCGAAACGTCTATGTTTTGTTATTGTTTTATTGTTGAGTAAAGCCAGTGAAGCTATACGTTTGAATATGAATTCCCCTGGCTTCTGGAACATTTTTTCACCTATAAAAAAGGTTTCTTCTGCCTCCTGATAGAAGGGAAATTTTCGGGGAAGGCCTCAGCTGCTCTTGCAAAAACATCAAAGTGGTGGGCATTGAGCCTACGAAAGAAGAGGAAAAGCGAAGAAGCTGGACGTAAACCTGGAGCGGTTGTCGAGGTGCGTGGACAAGAGTAAAAAAACTCGTTGACCAATTGAGCGAAATGCAGCTCCATTAACGTGAAACCTGGGAAGAGGTGCGAAGCATGCAGTGACGCGCTGCTAATGGGCTCATACTGCCTTAAGCAATGGCTCATAACCCCGTAAACGCGGCCTGCCCATTACGACGAATTCTACGCTGGAATGATGGGTGGCGACGCAGCCAGCTGTGAAAGATGACGAACGCGGGAGCAGCGGCACGAGCACGAAGCGCATGCTTCAACGCAGCCAGCTGTGGAAGATGACGAACGCGGGAGCAGCGGCACGAGCACGAAGCGCATGCTTCAACGCAGCCAGCTGTGAAAGATGACGAACGCGGGAGCAGCGGCACGAGCACGAAGCGCATGCTTCAACGCAGCCAGCTGTGAAAGATGACGAACGCGGGAGCAGCGGCACGAGCACGAAGCGCATGCTTCAACGCAGCCAGCTGTGGAAGATGACGAACGCGGGAGCAGCGGCACGAGCACGATGCGCATGCCAACGCAGCCAGCTGTGGAAGATGACGAACGCAGAAGCAGTGGCACGAGCGCGTGCCGAGCGCGAGCACGAGCCGCTTGCTTACCTACGACGACGACAACTACGATGGTGGTCGAAATTAATTCGGAGCCCTCCACTACGGCGTGCCTCATGATCAGAACTGGTTCTGGCACGTAAAACCCCCGAAAGAAGAAGATGACGACGACGATTACCACAGGATCGACACGCCGACAGCCCGGGCGCTTAAGGTGCTTCGCACCTAAAAATGCAGTTTAGACGTTAGCAGGGAAGAAGTTTGGGCGTGTTGGTGGGTCATTGTAATCTTAACTGGGATTCATAGCGCTAAAACGACACAAGGACGAGGAAGAACACGGGACGAGCGCTAACTTTCAACAATTGCTTTATTGCAGTTAGTAAGCATATATATACTCACTGGGAAAGGCACTGCAAAAAACACTCTGAAGGAAAGAAGAAAGGAAAAACAGTCATGTGGCTACTGTGCCAAAAGTGCAAGCTCTTTCTAGAAAGAATAGACGGCGTGCTAACGCAATCATCACATCCTCTAGCTATCTCTGCTGCTTCGACAATTTCCCTCGTTATCTTATTCCTGTGGCGATACACAACAACAGTTTGTTTAAAGAGAGGGTAGCATGGTTCCTTCGCGTCACATTTTCTACAGTGGGCAGCCAGGTGCCCATCTATTGCGGTGCTCTCTACTTTATTATTATGCTCCGCCAGCCGCACGTTTAAACATCTGCCCGTCTGGCCCACGTAGTACTTGCCACACGAAAGTGGAATCTTATACACTACGTTCCGAGTGCACGTGACAAAAGGTTCCTTGTGTGTAGTAGTGCAAACAGGCTTCCGCTTCCTCGTAGGACAGCTCAGCCCACTCAAACTCAAAAGTTTGTTAGGAGCTGTAAAGACAACGTTTACACCCGACCGTTGCCCTACTTTTTTTAGGTTGTGGGAAACCCTATGAAAATAGGGAATTACAGCCACCTTTTGTTTGTCCCTTAGTTCTTTCTTCCTTCTTGCGTCATCCGCTCTCTGCTCTTCACTCAGGCGTGAAGTTGCCTTCCTTCGACGATGCAGGTTTTCAGCAACCGAGACAATGATGTGTCTCGGATAGTTCGCTGCTTCCAAGCGAGCCACCTGCTTACTAAGTCCTTCATCCAACATGTGGGTACAAGACTTCGAAAGAGCGCATGATAAGAAAGAACGTACAATACTTCTTTTTATGAGTTTCGAGTGAGCAGAACCGTACCTTAAGGGCGGCTTCTTTGCTCTGGGCTGATACACCCAAGACACGTGTGCAGCTTTAAAATGCAAACGCAAATCTAAAAACCTGATATTGCCCTGCGCAGGAAATTCAGTGGTGAACGTGAGTGGCCTAAAATACTCATTGAACGCGGCAAGAATGCTATCAACAGCAGGGTTTGAACAATCTAAACAGCAGTCTACAAGAGAGCTGGCCGCCGGAACAACACGTGATCTATCTAAAAAAAACAAAAAATCATCCACATATCTAAAAACCTTAACAACACCCAAGTCCCCCAGCTGCGCGGAAATGGCTTTGTCACAACGAGCTAAAAACAAATCACTTAATACAGGGGCTATGCATGAGCCTATGCAAACACCCTGCTTTTGCAGGTAAATGTTATTGTCAAATTCAACGAACGTGGACCTCAAATAAAATGATAAAAGCTCTAAAAACCTTGCCACACTAACACCACAAGTGTTGGAAAAAGGGACAGCGCCGTGCTCGTCTATTGCCGCCTCTACGCTAGAGAGCAAACCTTCATGTGGCAAAGAATAGTACAAATCTTTTATGTCGACCGAGAATGCAGTTAAACACTCGCTGTCAGATACATTTAAAAAATCGATTACGGCTGAAGAATCTTTGGTTAGGAAAGGATCCACCACCTCAAGGAGTCTCAGGTTAGTTTGCAGGAATTCCGCGACGCACTTCTGCCATGTCCCAGATTCGGAAACAATGACACATAGCGGCTAATACCTTTCTGCGTGCTGGGTTCTCGCACTCCGTTTGCGTCGAGGCGATACACAGCACGAAGGTCACTTCGCTCGCTGCTGCCGGGGGCGTTTGCTCACGCCAGCGTTTTGACAGCGAGTTTCCGCGGTCATCGAGCGTAATGTGCTCGTTTGCTTGCGCGCGCTGACACCCTGCTTGTTAATTTGTTAGCGAATGTTCCTAAGTTTGTACGGCAGATAAAACTACTTCCTTACTTCGACTAGCTGTCTAGCAATTCGCCATCGCGATCAATGCATCGCCTTTAAAGCGAAACTGAGGCTTTCTTCTAAGGTTTCAGACGGGTCCCCCCCCCCCTGAGGCAGAACGTCAGAGTACTCAATCGAGGACAAAGCCGTTCGTCCCAGGAAAATGCAGAATACATTTAGTATACCCAGGATGAAAGAGCAGTTAACACACAATTAATGAAATAAAAGTTGGCAGTCCTTTAGCATATGCTAAAGAGGATGAAGGCGAAGGTCTGCGCGCTTGAAGCAATAATTAAATCACTTGACATTGTTATTAGGATGCATTATTACTTGCTACTAAGGCGAAAGCCTTATATGCCTCGTTTGAGGTGGCCTTGAAACAATTGAGCCAAAATTCGGACGAAAAATCGGTAAAGCATATGTACAAAAAATTGATAACTCAATAATATTGCTACGGCATGAGCCGAGCAAGGAGAAGAGGAGGAAGACGTTAGCTGGCGCAGCCTCTGGACGCCATCTTTACTTCACCATCAACCTCGTCCTTAAAATAAAGCCGGTTCAACATTAACCGTAACAGTTTTGTGGTGGAGGTGCTGGGTACTTCAAATAAGACGACGGAGCTGCTGCAGCAAGTGCCACGTACGCCGAAGCCGACGCCTCGCTCGACTGCCTCCAACACCACTTCAGATCCCGATGTCCCACAGCGGCGACCAACAGCCTTCTCTGGCTGCTCCAGTACGAAAAACCGGTACCTGGATGCACCAGATGGAACCCCGCCCTTTCTCAGGAAAATTCGGCGAGGACGTGGGGGAATGGCTCACCCACTACAAGCGTGTGAGCAAGTACAACGGCTGGAACTCCACGGCTCAGCTCGACAATGTCATTCTGTTCCTCACAGACACTGCGCTAGTGTGGCTCGAGAACCATGAAGATTCTTTCACAACGTGGGACAGCTTCGTTACTGACCTCACATAGTGCTTTGACGATTCCACGACGAAACGAAAAGGAAGCGGGCGGAGCAGACATTGCTTCAGGGCGCTCAAGTCCCAGGTGGGCTTGGCAACACCGCAGGTCACGGCCACTTACCTGCAACGCCTTTTCGTCTTGCAGGCATTGATATGGTACCGCGCTCTACAGTACGACGACGTTCTCCCTGGGCAGCCCCCGGAGGCGCCCTTGCTTCCGGAACAGTCGCGTGCTGAACACGGCACGGACCCGCTCCCTCAGCTGGAGCATCTACGAGCATGGACACTGCTATGGCCCCTGCGCTCTGCAGTGCAACGACGTGCTGCCTGGTCAGTCCTCGGGGGCGCCTTTCTCCTCGGAACGGTCGCGCGCTGGACACGGCTCGGACCCGCTCCCGCAGGTGGAGCATCTACGAGCACCGGTACTCTCAAATTTGCTGCCCCGATGCCCAGTGCACGAGCCAACACATCCACTATCGCCACCACCTCTCGTGACCCCAACGATTGCTAATCTTCGGATTACATCCTACTTGCCACCGGAATACATATATCCCTCAAGGCCCAGCCTTCAATGGGCTTGGCAACACCGCAGCTATGATCACGGCCACTTACCTGCAACGCCTTTTCGTCTTGCAGGCATTGATATGGTCCCGCGCTCCACAGTAAGACGACGTTCTCCCTGGGCAGCCCCCGGAGGCGCCCTTGCTTCCGGAACAGTCGCGTGCTGAACAAGGCACGGACCCGCTCCCTCAGCTGGAGCATCTACGAGCACGGACACTGATATGGCCCCGCGCTCTGCAGTGCAACGACGTGCTCCCTGGTCAGTCCTCGGGGGCGCCCTGGTCCCCGGAACGGTCGCGCGCTGAACACGGCTCGCGCCCGCTCCCGCAGGTGGAGCATCTACTACCACGGGTACTCTCAACTTTACCGCCCCGATGCCCAGTGCACGAGCCAACACATCCACTATGGCCACCACCTCTCGTGACCCCAACGATTGCTAATCTTCGGATTACATCCTCCTTGCCACCGGAATACATATATCCCTCAAGGCCCAGCCTTCAATGGGCTTGGCAACACCGGAGCTATGGTCACGGCCACTTACCTGCAACGCCTTTTTGTCTTGCAGGCATTGATATGGTCCCGCGCTCTACAGTACGACGACGTTCTCCCTGGGCAGCCCCCGGAGGCACCCTTGCTTCCGGAACAGTCGCGTGCTGAACACGGCACGGACCCGCTCCCTCAGCTGGAGCATCTGCGAGCACAGACACTGATATGGCCCCGCGCTCTGCAGTGCAACGACGTGCTCCCTGGTCAGTCCTCGGGGGCGCTGTGATGTGTGGTGCGCGACGGTGATATTTGTGGTGTGCGACAACTGCGTTGCATTTCAAACAAGAAGCAGACGACAAGGAGAGCACGCGCCGCTCTACCGCGCCGCGCCGAAAACGACGACGCCGAAGACCGTCCGGCGCGTGAACACTCGGCGGAAGAAAAGAAATCAAAAGAAATAAAACCAATCCAATCACAGAGGAACACGGAGCCTCGAGCAGCCAATGAGAAATCGACGAGTCGACCAGAGCAGCAGAAAAAGGAGCCGCGCTGGCAGTAGGGGGAGGAGTTCCAGAAGCGGCACCAGGACAAGGTCGGCCACCGGATCGGGAGTTGAAGACGGCCGTCGGGTTCCGGACCCGAGCCACCAGGACTTCACCCGGCCGGGGCCTCCTGCCAACCCGTTCCTGGGCGCCGCCACTCCATCCATTCGAGAACTGCTGCCCGAGGCCGGCGAGCGTCTGCGCCCGTGGGCAGAACGAGAGCAGTCGGGCTACGGGCCCGAGCTCCACGACCAGCTGCCCGGCCAGGACGCCGCCGCCGTCAACCCCTGCTGCCAAGCCGCCTGCCTTCCCGGGCATCGCCACCCTGCCCGATAATCAACTGTTGCTGCCCGAGGCCGGTGAGCGTCTGCGTCCATGGGCAGAACCTGAGCTGTCGGGCTACGAATCCGAGTGCCACGATCAGCTGCCCGACCAGAACGCCACCACCGTCGGCTCGTGCTGCCGAGGCGCCTGTCTTCTTCCTCCGAGCCAGAGCTGCCACGCTCTGGTAGCCGGTCCGATACAGCGACCTTTGGTGAGACCAACAACGCTTCTCTCGTCGTCTCCGCTTCGCCGCATCGAGACTATAACACGCGCACACGCCCGCTTCCTGCCCGAACTTGCCTCATAACATTAGCGTTCCAGCTACGTGTTTTCATGTTATCTTTGTGTGTTTGTTTTTATGGGTTAATTTTCGTTTCTAGTTTCATTAAAAGTTTGTGTGTGTGTTTCTCGACAAACGGCTTTGTCCCCAATTGGGTCTTTGTCCTCGATTGGGCTTTCCCCTTAATGGGGTTGTGCCCCAATTGAAGAGCCGTCTGCAGTCACGCTGCATCACAAATTGGCGTCCGCGCGACAGGACGAAGCCGTTTGTTTGGATTCTGTTGCTTATTCTAACAGTTTAAAACATGGCTAACACGCGAGAGCTGTTAGCTTTTAGCGGAACGCATGGGGCTTGAGGGAGCAGAGCTAAAAGCGTGGTTCGCCGAGCGGCAGGCGCGAGCGCGAGAAGAACGCGCTGCGGAGCGAGAAGCTAAAAGAGAAGAGATTGAGCGCGAGGCACGTGTTTTGCAGTTGCGTCTGAAGGTCACAGAGGCTGAGAGGGCACGCTCACTGAGAGAGATTTGCGAGCTGGAGTCGTATGCAAGCTCTATTGAGCAAGCGTTTGACGCGGGCTCCAGACTCGGCAGTTCGAAATCTCTGTCTAGTGAGTGCCCCGAACACCGTCACGGGTGTTTGTTAGAAAAAGGCACTGAACAAGAGGGCAGCAGAGAAATAGGCAGGAAACGGACCAGTGTAGGTCACGACGTTAACCTCAAGGAGGCTGAGGATAGCTCTGAGAGCAGACAGCAGGCAGCTTCTCATGAAATCGAGGCACGCATGCGCACCTGTGCTAGAAAAAGCACCTTGGATAAAGAGGCAAAAATGCCGTCAGAAAGCCCGACAGGCTGGGCAACGGTGCGCATGGACTGTGACCTCGAAGAGGACAAAACCAGCAAGGAGGCACGCATGCGAACCAGTGCAACAAAATACACATCAAATGAAGAGGCATATAGACCTTTAGAAAGCCCGACGGACCGGGCAAAGGTTCGCATTGCCCATGACCTCGAAGAGTGCGAGGCGAGCGAGGAAACGCTCCCCCACTCTTCCGGTGTGCCCCTTGCAATGGTGACAAGTGGCCTCGTCAGGTGCGAGGACCATCCAGATAACTCACCTCGAGAGAAGGTGAGCTTGTCTATCTGCGTCCCTGAACACCCAATAGGTCAAAGTGCAATGAGCACAAGTACCGAGATATTTGCTAGAAAGAACATAAAAGACTCCAAGAACGAGATTCGTGACTTACGCAGCAGGTCACCAATCGCGTCAGCTCCTGATGTGTGTAAGCACGCTTGGCCTGATGGCTTACTTGCGGAGTTAGGGACATCACAAGGTGATTCCACTGAGGAACACAGTGGGGTCATCTCGCCGAGTAATCTGGTAGAAAATAGCAACTATCGAACGTACCCGAATCAGTCCCTAAGACATTGGGGTCTCATTGCATGCAATTACCGGGTAATGAATCCAGCGCCAATGATGTCCTGGGCAAGACCAACAAACTAGTTGAGCACCTGAGTCAGATAATTCAAGGGCCCCCCTCAAGTATGCATTTCACGAGGGGCAAGAAATTGGCTCCGGTGTGGTCCTCTCGAACGCAGAAGAGACGTGCGGTTCGTCTCATTTGGGACGCAATAACCTAAGAAGCAGATTGAACAGCCGGTCGCCATCCCGAGATCTTTGACCTTGGACAGAAACTATTTGTTGTGAATAGACAACTTTGTTTTCAACTATAAGTGCTTTATTTGAAGTAGTTTTTGTGAGTTTCAAACTTTACACGCCCCATAAACATTTTATAGGCCCCATAAACATTGTAAGGGCTTTCGCTTGTTATGAGCATTCGTGGGTGATGTGCTTGAATGCCTCGTGAGCTTCAAGACTTGAATTTGTGTGATGGACCGACAGTGAATGTGCCATATAGAGCATAAGTGTGAAAGGTGTCGCGCACTGACCGGCAGTTTTTCCTGTGGAAAAACTTGTCCCAAAAAGGGGCTTATGTGATGTGTGGTGCGCGACGGTGATATTTGTGGTGTGCGACAACTGCGTTGCATTTCAAACAAGAAGCAGACGACAAGGAGAGCACGCGCCGCTCTACCGCGCCGCGCCGAAAACGACGACGCCGAAGACCGTCCGGCGCGTGAACACTCGGCGCAAGAAAAGAAATCAAAAGAAATAAAGCCAATCCAATCACAGAGGAACACGGAGCCTCGAGCAGCCAACGAGAAATCGACGACTCGACCAGAGCAGCAGAAAAAGGAGCCGCGCTGTCAGTAGGGGGAGGAGTTCCAGAAGCGACACCAGGACAAGGTCGGCCACCGGATCGGGAGTTGAAGACGGCCGTCGGGTTCCGGCTGGGGCCTCCTGCCAACCCGTTCCTAGGAGTCGCCACTCATCCTGATCGTCAACCGCTGCCCGAGGCCGGCAAGCGACTGCGCCCGTGGGCAGGACGAGAGCTGTCGGGCTACGGGCCCGAGCTCCACGGCCAGCTGCCCGGCCAGAACGCCGCCGCCGTCAACCCCTGCTGCCAAGCCGCCTGCCTTCCCGGGAATCGCCACCCTGCCCGATAATCTACTACTGCTGCCCGAGGCCGGTGAGCGTCTGCGTCTACGAGCCCGAGTGCCACGATCGGCTGCCCGACCAGAACGCCACCATCGTCGGCTCGTGCTGCCGAGCCGCCTGTCTTCTCCCTCCGAGCCAGAGCTGCCACGCTCTGGCAGCCTGTACGACGCTCCGACACAACGACCTTTTGGTGAGACAAACAACGCTTCTATCGTCGTCTCCGCTTCGCCGCATCGAGACTCTAGTGCATTATCACACCCGCAGCCTGCCCGAACTTGCCCGACATCAGTAAGCGTTCTCGCCACATGTGTGTTGTATTACGAGTTCTTTTTGAGTGTTTATTTTATGGGGTTTTTTTTTCTCGTTCTAGTTACATTAAACGTTTTGTGTGTGCGTTCCACAAACGGCTTTGTCCTCGATTGGGTTCTGCGAGGCTCCGCCTCAGAGAACCGCCAAAAAACATTAACACAAAAGAACGTGCTCATCACAGGCGCCCTTGTCCCCGGAACGGTCGCGCGCTGAACACGGCTCGCGCCCGCTCCCCGCAGGTGGAGCATCTACTACCACGGGTACTCTCAACTTTATCGCCCCGATGCCCAGTGCACGAGCCAACACATCCACTATCGCCACCACCTCTCGTGACCCCAACGATTGCTAATCTTCGGATTACATTCTCCTTGCCACCGGAATACATATATTCCTCAAGGCCCCGCGCGGCTTTCAATGGGCTGGCAACACCGCAGCTATGGTCACGGCCACTTACCTGCAACGCCTTTTCGTCTTGCAGGCATTGATATGGTCCCGCGCTCTCAGTAAGAACGACGTTCTCCCCCGGCAGCCCACGGAGGCGCCCTTGCTTCCGGAACAGTCGCGTGCTGAACACGGCACGGACCCGCTCCCTCAGCTGGAGCATCTACGAGCACGGACCCTGATATGGCCCCGCGCTCTGCAGTGCAACGACGTGCTCCCTGGTCAGTCCTCGGGGGCCCCTTGTCCCCGGAACGGTCGCGCGCTGAACATGGCTCAAACCCGCTCCCGCAGGTGGAGCATCTACTAGCACGGGTACTCTCAACTTTAGCGCCCTGCAACGCCTTTTCGTCTTGCAGGCATTGATATGGTCCCGCGCTCTACAGTACGACGACGTTCTCCCTTACCGACACTGCGGAAGCTGCTTCGTGTGTTTGAAGCTCGGAATCATTGCACGCAGCCCCGCGCGTGAATCATCCACATCGATTGCACCCTGAGCGACGTCCTCGATCATTTTCTTCCGGACGTCCTATTCGCTATCCACAAAGCCAAACACGAAACAATGCAACGTTAGGATGGATAGTTGGGCGTGTTGGGCGCCCTGTGTGTTTGTGTGTGTGCTCTCTCTTCGTCCGTCGTCGTTTTAGCGCCTTCACTTCAGATCACGAAACAATGTAAGGGACGCCGTTCATACTTCTATATGGGCGCACACTTTCTCTTGACTTGGCATCCCGTCCCGGGACGGCAGCACAGCGCCGTCCCGGTCAACTTAATGCCAAAGCTTGCATGCAAGCAAATAACGGGACACCATTTGTACAAGAGCCCTATTGTTATTGTTAGACGAGCGGTTCACATATAGCGGCCTTCTAATAAGTTTATACCACCATCCTTAATGTGTCATTCATTGTCTGGCACCTTCGTGTATACTCTGGAAGAGTGGCCCGATAACCAGCCGCAAAACTCCCACTATATATTCTTTCACCACGCGTTGCACTTGAACGATACGTGCACTGAGTCCAGAGTTCGACGGACGCCCGTCTGCTCGGGGTGAAAGATGACAAAGAAAACCACCGACCAAATAAAACTTTAAAAGCTAGACGTTCCGGCTTCATGCGGAAGCTTTGTTCCCAACCAACAAAAATGTTGTTCCCAATCTCTTTCCCAATCAAACAAAAATCCACAATTTAGTACCCCAGAAGTGGCTGGCAAACTAGCGCCGTGGTAAAAACATCACACGCTTAAAGCGAAAACGGGTTTCGTATCTCACCTGGGGTTGGTTCTTATTTAATTCCATTTATTCATCCCTTTTTAACTTCAATTATTAACTACAGATAGTTTCCTCTATGCTATTGTATGTTGGCTTCTTATGTTTTGATTAATAGACTGGGGCACCTCATTTTACTTTCGTTACGTTCAATATATTGACCCGTGTACATGTCTATCTGTCACCAGTGACGCTTTTCACGGCTAACAAATGTTGAACGTTACCGCTAGGCACAGGACTCGCCTGCATGTATCGGAAGTTTCTCGAACGTTATCGATGCTGCTATCCATTGTCTGTTGTCACCGACGCTTATGTAATCTGACTGTATGAGCGACGCGAATTGTCTAGTACTTTCTGGAAGACACGCGGGCACCAGGGACAACTCTGGAACCTACGATGACTCATGTATAAAACCGACGTTTTCAACGATCGCCGACAGTGTTCGCCGCTATCGTTGTTCTTCTAGTGTAGCGTGCCTTTTCTGGGCACAGGTTCGCCCAATAAAGATACAGTTTTCGTCGTAATAGTTTTCCGACTGTTGGCTTCACCGGAACTACTAGGTGACAATATAAATATATATTGTAGTCGGGAATATGCATGTAGGCGCCGTGGGCACTGCCATCGTTTCGGCGCGAGACCCGTGCTCGAGCTACGGGTGCCAACAGCTAGGACTGTGCCTAAAACGCAACTTGCGATCCCTCGGACGAGTTTCAATAAAATCCCCCCTTTCATTTGGTGGAAGTGCTGGGTAACCTCGAAAACTGGAACTCCGAAGCCGGACGCTACCCACTGCTACGAACCATGCCTGACGACACCGCCCAGTAAGATACACCTCAGCCTCCAGCGGTCATCGTTTCTGGTGTGTTGCGCCAGCGCGATCCTGCCGTCTTTAGCGGCACCGATGATGATGACGTGGAGGCTTGGTTGTCATCGTAGGAGCTGGTAAGCCGGCACAATAAGTGGGACGACGCCACAATTTGCACAACGTGTTGTTTACCTTAACGGCTCGCGAGCCTCTGGTTCCGAAACCACGAACACGATTTCACCACATGGACTGCATTCAAGACCATTTTGCAGAAGTGTTCGGGCGCCCCGCTGTGCACAAGCTTCGCGCTGAACAACGCCTGCGTGGGTGCGCGAAACATCACGGTGAAACGTTCACCAGCTATATCGAAGATGTCATTGACCTGTGTAGGCGGGTTGAATTCGTCAATGGCAGAACAGGACAAGATAAAACATTATGAAAGGCATTGATGAGGACACCTTTCAAATGTTTTTAGCGAAGGATCTGCGTACCGTGGCTGACGTCATCAACTTGTGCCAAAGTTTTGACGAGCTACGGAAACAACGCATCTTAGCTCGACGCCCACCACCCACGGAAGATTCGCTAGCAGCATTGGTTATTGGCGACACCAGACAACTTTGCTGACGCAGAGATAAAAGAATTGGTGCGAGAGGAGGTTGCGCGACAGCTCTCCATTTTGCCGACCACTGAGAAGCCTTCTCACTCTTTGGCTCCAGCGATCCGGCAGATGATTCAAGAGCAAGTGACCAAAGCTCTTCCATCTCCGTCTCAGCCGGCTCCCATGGCCGCACCTCTGACGTATGCTGAGGCGGCTGCACGGGCTCCTCGCCTACCGGTGTTCTCTCCCTCCGCCTTCAGCGCCTCGCCCGCGCTGTCCTCTCCTGCGCTTTAGCCTCGGCAGCCGGCGGCTCACTTCTTCGGTGCGCAACAGCAGGATACAAATCCTTGGCGCCTGCTGATAACCGCCCCATATGCTACGCTGCGGCACCCCGGAACATGTAGCGCGCTTCTGCCGCCGCGGTTCCCGGCCTTCATGGGCACCACGCGAGCCCCCAGCTACGGATTCCGACCATTTCGTATGCCACAACAGCCGCCACCGGATCTGCGTTGCTGATGACGTACCAGCTCCAGAGTACCAGCCTTTGGTGCTCGTCGCTCGCCTTCCTCGCCCGCCGCTCCTCTCACCTATCGTCATCGGCCAA